>NW_023494794.1:30164895-30467395 GCF_904425465.1 Colossoma macropomum
ACAATGTGTTTTTGAAATTACATGATCACATTTCTGAAATTCGCACATCTACTTTGTGGTTATAAAGGGAAAATTAGTGACTCATTTCTGCCTGCTGGGTTACACTTAAATAAAACAGAAGACAGTAAAAAAAAAGATTAACTTTAGGGTTCCTGAGACTGAAAAAAATCTCAACCTAACATGAGAAAAAAAGAAAAGGATGAAATGATCACTGTGCAGGACAAAACCTTTAATGTTGTAGTTCTGTGTTTGGCCATTAGAGGGCAGGAAAGCTTTTTAATGGAATACAAACACTTTTATTTTTGGTTTATCCTGTTATCTGTCAGTTTATGTGGAGTGTAAACGTGTTGTTGTTTTTGATGATGATGCTGATGATGATGATGACATGATGATGATGATGATGATGATGTTGATGTTTATTATCTTAAAAGTAACACTTTTCAATTACAACAAATATCTAATCAGTCAAATCCATCTTGAGCCGTATTGGGATGGGATTAGTTTTCCATGGTGAGGTGGGTGACGCCAGTTATCTCAGGATGTCTATGATGTTTATGTTCTATGCACCACCTTCACTCCAGAAAAGAGTAGAAAAGATGTTAAGACGTTTAATTTAGCTCTTATTTCGTTTACCTTAAACTTTACCTTTCTGCCTTGGACGCAGGGCGTCGTTAGCATCACCATTAGCTGGGAACTCTCAGCCAACAGTCAGATTCACCACATAAAATCAAACTTTTCTCTGTAGTTTTCCACAGAGAACAGAAGTAAGCTCTTCTTCGAGCCTCCACACTTAAAAAAAACTCCTTTTCGCTATTCCTGCCAAACAGGGCTTTTATATGGACAAAACCTGTAATGTTGTAATTCAGTTTCGGTTCGATTTTTTAAAATTTCTACATAATTAAGTGGTTAAGATGTAATCAGAGCCGTTCAGAGTGGTTTGGTGTGAAACGCTCTGTTCTAGAGAAACTTACCGAGTCAGAACTGTTCACAGTGGTGGTGATAGGAACCAGACGTCCACCTCTAAAAGCTCCCTCACAGAAAGTTCCTACATGAAATAGTTATGAATTCACTGCCTGATGACTGAGACACTGATTTATGATAGTTTAGAGAACTTAAACGCTTGTCCAGCAGGGGGCAGTGTGTCGCTCCCACAGAGAATCAGCAGTAGTGGCCATTACAGCCCGGCACATCCAGCTGACGGTTAGCGGGCGGGCCGGCGCTGACCGCCTGGAGCTGCTGTCACCAAAGTTTTAGCAGGTTGTTCCATCTCACAAAGACGGTCTGATAACACCAGCGCAGCCAGTAGCTGGACACACACTGTGGTCACTCTGGTTGACCAGCATACCAGCATCCAAAACACATCATTTGCTGGTTTTGCTGGTGACCTGCATGCTGGACTGTGCTGGTTTATCTAGCAGTGATATCGGTCACAGTTCTGGTTCTGGTTAAATAGATTACACCAGTGTGTGCTTTAGCTGGGCTAGGTTCTTAGTCTTTAGGCTGGTTTTGTCTTTAGCTAAAGAAAAATACTTAAATGTCCAAAGTGAATGAAAATGACAGGGAACTCAGTACAGTTAGATACCAGTTCAGCTAGTAAGTTCCTGTCCAGTCCAGTCGTCTCTCTCTGACACTGTGTGTTTATATTCACAACACACAAACACACACACACTTACAGATAATGCGTTTGTTTATATAACACACACACAGACACACACACACACGCACACACACACACACACGCACTCCCCCTCAGGCTCTCTCTGGAGCTGTTTAGTCCACACTGATAATAATCCAGCTGTGCTTCAGTAGGAGTTCAGGAAAGGTAAAGTTAGGGGCGCCTTAGGATTTTATATATTATGATTTTGGTCTACAGTTTATTTATTTAGCATGATAGCATTACAGCGTACAGTGGGCTGAACACGTCCCCCTTTAGAGCAGTGTCCATTTACTGTAAACGTGAACTAGTATTAACATGTAGAGGATGATGATGATGATGATGATTAAACCTACACACAGTCAGAGGAGATAAACTGAGTCAGGTCTGTTTATCTAGCACACAAAGAAGAGCTTTAACAGGGACATCTTGCCCCTCTATTGGGGGGTTAGAAGCCCCCCATAGTGAATTCTGCATCAATTTATCATCTTAAAGTCTTAAAGAATGTTTTATTAATATGTCTAATCATTCCTAGACTTTATGATTTGTTATGTAGTTTTGTTGACTGTACTGATTACAGATTAATATTAAATTAATTTAGTGTTATTGTTAGTAGGAGTATTATAGTGCCAATAATGAGGAACGCAGCCATACAGATGAAATTTCAGAATTTCACCGTTTCGCCCTTCAGTAAATGTGTTGAGAGTGTGGGGCAAAATTAAAGTATTAGAATTAATATTAGTATCAATATATTGATGTGGTCATTATAGGTTAGTATGTTAGTACATCATTATACTTATATATGCATCGTATTAGTATATATAATATCCTAATATAATTATAATATGTATATTATTTTAGTGCTATATTACCATAATATTACTTATTGATAATCATGTAAATTCTACACTTAATGCAGTATATGCTACAGTATACACTATGCAGTTAGTACTGTGCAAAGATGGCTCTTCAAGGGTTCTTTAGTAAAGACAATGGTTCTGCTTAGAACCATAAACACTCAAAGAACCCTTTGCACGCTTAAAATGTTGTCTGCATGGTGAAACTGTTCTTCAGATTGATCGAAAATTGTTCTGTATGGCACCAGAAAGGGTTCTGCTATTGTAACGATGTCAAGCTTGTAACAGCAGAACCCTTTTTGGTGCTATACAGAACCATATACAATACTCCGTCAATCTGAAGAACGATTTCACCATGCAGAGAACCATTTAAACATGCAGATGGTTCTTTGAGTGTTCATGGTTCTATATAGAACCACTGTCTTTATTAAAGAACTCTTGAAGAACCATCTTTTAAGACTGTAGTCAGTGTTACGGTGTATCAGTGTGATTGTAGTTATATGTATTATTGAGGGAGTTAAATGGGAGAGAAAGTGAGTGAGTTAGTATTCTCTGAGTGTCTCTCGCTCTCGGGCTGCGGGTGAGGGGAGCCTTAGTTTCAGACTTTAGTTTAGTTTTGGGGGATTGCCGTTGCTGGGGAGACGGAGGAAGCCTTTGCTGGTTGCCGGGAGACCAGATGCTTTCAAGGAGAAAATCTCACACACACTCACTCACACACACACACACACACACTCACACACACACACACACACACACTGAGCTGCTCTCTGACCTTCAGTTTGTTTATTAATAAATTAGAGAAATAAGACGGTGTTAATGATCTTAAATCAGTAAAATAATAATCACACCTCTCTACGTTTATTACATATCGCATAATTATATGGATTATTTTAGTATTTTCGAACCATCAGTATTGTTTATAAATAGTGTTTATAAACATTTAACCTGTAGTAGTTTTAGAATTACAGTATTTTATTATTATTATTGCTGTTGTTTAATATTAGCTGTGGTTAATAAGAGAAAAGGTGTTTTTCTTTTCCCAGATTGGCCGTATGTTGTTGATTTTATTTCCCAGAATGCCTCAGGGTTTGTTTAGTGCCCAAACTGTGCGTGAGCTGAAAGCTGATTGGTGTTGTTTACTCCTAAACGGAGACACGCCCACTTCCTGCTGTAGCGTTTACGGGTGCGGTGGGTTTATTTCAGGCCGTATGTGGAGCTTGTAGAGTGAATGTTAGAGTTTATTGCAGTTGGGGGGTGGGTGTGGGGGGGGCGGTGGGGGGAGTGGGGGGAGTGCAGATGTGTGTGTGTTTTCCTCAGTACCACAGCTCAGTGCAGTTATTATTCATTAGAATATCAGTAATGTATTATTAGTGCATTAATATTCTGTATCCCTCTCCTCATAAACAGAGTCGTGACTGTTCTGTGTCTAAAGGCCTCGTTTGAGTCCAGAGTGTTCTGTTCATTAGAATCACTGCTGCCACCTTGAAGAACCAGTTTGGACCAGACTAGACGAGAAAACACTTCAGAAGGTCTGGCTGAAGAAGGCAGCAAGTTCACCATTAAAGCGATAGTTTTAGGCTGTGTTTGTGAATGTTTTGTGTTTATTACACTGTTACAGGCTGTATTTAGTGAAGTTTAGTAAGTGTATTGTTTGTTACAGTGTTATAGGCTGTATTCATGCCTCATGTCATGTTTGTTAGTGTTTTAAGCTGTATTTGTGGATGTTTAGTGAATGTTTTGTGTTTATTACAAGGTTATAGACTATATTTGTAGAAGTACAGTGAATGTTTTGTTTATTACAGTATTTTACACAGTATTTGTGGGTTTAGTGAATGTGTTGTGTTTACTACAGTGTTATAGGCTGTAATTGTGAATGTTTAGTGAATGTTTGGTGTTTATTACAGAGTTATAGGCTGTATTTGTGGAAGTTTAGTGAATGTTTTGTGTTTATTACAGTGTTATAGGCTGTATTTGTGGATGTTTAGTGAATGTTTTGTGTTTATTACAGTGTTATAGGCTGTATTTGTGAATGTTTAGCGAATGTGTGGTGTTTATTACAGAGTTATAAGCTGTATTTGTGGAAGTTTAGCAAATGTTTTGTGTTTATTACAGTGATATAGGCTGTATTTGTGGAAGTTTATCGAATGTTTTGTGTTTATTACAGTGTTATAGGCTGTATTTGTGAATGTTTAGCGAATGTGTGGTGTTTATTACAGAGTTATAAGCTGTATTTGTGGAAGTTTAGCAAATGTTTTGTGTTTATTACAGTGATATAGGCTGTATTTGTGGAAGTTTAGCAAATGTTTTGTGTTTATTACAGTGTTATAGGCTGTATTTGTGAATGTTTAGGGAATGTTTGGTGTTTATTACAGAGTTATAGGCTGTATTTTTGGATGTTTAGCGAATGTTTTGTGTTTATTACAGTGTTATAGGCTGTATTTGTGGAAGTTTAGTGAATGTTTTGTGTTTACTACAGAGTTATAGGCTGTATTTGTGGCTGTTTGGTGAATGTTTTGTGTTTATTACAGTGATATAGGCTATATTTGTGGACGTTTAGTGAATGTTTTGTGTTTATTACAGTAATATAGGCTGTATTTGTGGAGGTTTAGTGAAAGTGGTGTGTTTACTACAGAGTTATAGGCTGTATTTGTGGAAGTTTAGTGAATGTTTTGTGTTTATTACAGAGTTATAGGCTGTATTTGTGGAAGTTTAGTGAATGTTTTGTGTTTATTACAGTGTTATAGGCTGTATTTGTGGAAGTTTAGTGAATGTTTTGTGTTTATTACAGTGTTATAGGCTGTATTTGTGGATATTTAGTGAATGTTTTGTGTTTATTGCAGAGTTATAGGCTGTATTTGTGGAAGTTTAGTGAATGTTTTGTGTTTATTACAGTGTTATAGGCTGTAGAAGTTTAGTGAATATGTAGTGAAAGTTTAGTGTCTCCCCCTCCGCGTTTCTCCTGCTAGCGTCCCCCTCCCCGAGCCCCCGATTAGCCGCCCCTGAGGGCATTAGCATTAGAATAGCGTTAGCGGTGAGAGGGTTAAGCTGAGAGTGAGCGGAGAGGCCACTCAATGCAGCGCTAATTTTCTGCCCAGCAGGAGAGCGAGGGAACGGAGAAGAAAAGAGAGGAATAAAGGAGGAATAAGAGGCGCTGAGAAACGGAGGGATTTACCCCTCCATCCCCCCATCCCCTCATCCCCCCCACCTCCCCCCACGCACCTGCAGCACCACAATACACTCAATACACACAATACACACAATACAGCCCTCCAAACAGCCCAATTACACACTGAACACTCTCTGTACAGGAGAGAGATACAGAGAGAGGATAGAGAGAGTGAGGGAGGGAGAGAGAGAGATAGGAAGAGAGAAAGAGAGCGAAAACAGAGAGAGAGAGAAAGTGAGAGAGAGAAAGAGAGGAACAGAGACTACAGAGAGAGAGAGAGAGAGAAGGAGAGAGAGAGAGACAGGGAGAGAGTGAGAAAGACTACAGAAATAGAGAGGAAGGGAGGAAGAGAGACTACAGAGAAAGAGAGAGAGAGAGGAAGAGAGAGAGAGAGCAGAGAGAGAGAGGGGGAGAGAGAGGGAGCAGTGAAAGTTAATAAATTGCGTTTTTTAATCGCCTTCACTTTATGAGTGTTAATTAATTGTCCACTGCTGTGTGTCGGAGGTCAGGAGGTCAGGCTGTCCAGTCGGTGTGTCTGTTCTCTTAACTGGGCTAATACGCCGAGTTTCATCTCGTTATAATATTAGTTATATCGACTTAACCACATTCGAATGTCCAGCCTGCGCGTCCGTCCGAGTGAATTAACCGATGAATTAAATCAGCCGAACAGCCGACGGAGGATTACAGCACTCAGTCACTCAGATCTGTCTCACTCTGTTTACTGGCCTGATAATCTGCATTACCATCCACTCTCTGTGTTAAAGGAGAACTCCACCCACTTTACAAAATTCAGCATAATTAAACAGTTAAGATGCAATCAGAGTGGTTCAGAGTGGTTTGGTGTGAAACGCTCCGTTCTAGATAAACTTACCGAGTCAGAACTGTTCACAGTGGTGGTGATAGGAACCAGACGTCCACCTCTAAAAGCTCCCTCACAGAAAGTTCCTACATGAAATGGTTATGAATTCACTGCCTGATGACTGAGACACTGTTTTATGATAGTTTAGAGAACTTAAACTCCATTCATGGTGGAGGGATACATGCAGGGCGCTGTGAGGCAAAATAGTCCCCAAAGAAAACTTATTATTTCAGATTTTCCACTATTTTCCATCATCAACATTCCATATAAACTCAGAAGACTCGTGTAGGTTCACTGGTGGTTCTGGATAGTAAATAAAATGTCTATATCTGTGTTGTAGTCATGGCGACCCCTGGTTCCCATCACCACCACTGTGAAGACATCTGAACCATTTCACACCAAACCACTCTGAATCTCTCTGTTTACGTCTCACACAGTGAATTATGGGGGAATTTTGGTAATTTCCCCTTTAATTGGTGTAAGATGCTACAATTTTTCCAAAGCAGGTGTGTAATTTCTGGCAAAAAAAAAAAATCCTTTTTTAATCGTCAAAAATGACTGTATACTGTAAAAAGTGGATGACATAGTTTTATTCTATGTATTTAATTTAATTTTAAATTAAAACAATTGATCAAATTCACCTGCATGATAACATAACAGATGAAGAACTTCCTTCTCAGACAGATATTTTGTGTTGTTCGTAATATAAATGACACAGATGGCTTTAGAAGTGCATGTTAAGCTGTACAAGAAGGACCCAAAGAAGACAAATGTACAAAAATAATAAAATACTTTATTACTTTTTTGCTTTTTTCTTTTTTAAATCCAAGTTGTGAAGTCATAAACACATTACTGACCCTTACTGTAAGGGCCTTTAAACACAAAAAGAGAGAAACACACCCTTAACTGTACATTCTCAGTCAGTGTCTGTAGAAAAATCACTATCACTCTTTAAAACCTTTTAAAAACAATCACAGCTTCCTGTTTAACGTCCTCCTCGGGGTTAAGCGCTCGGCCTAAACGCCAGCTTCAGCCTCTCACTAGAAGATACAGAAGAGCCCCTCAGTCGGGGATTTTTGCGTATTAACGTTTTCCTTTTGGATGCCGTCACAGGAGCTGAAGCACATGCAGGGGTTAAACTGGGCCGGGGTGATTCACACAGGATGAAATTTCAAACACGTATTGTTGCTGTCGCTGTGGAGCCACTTATATCTCCACTTTTTTTCTGTTTTTTAACTTTTTTGCGTGATTTGTAAACTCCAGTTACACATCACTCCATAAACAGACCTACAGAGATGATCAGAAATTGACTTGAAATAAATCTTTGTTTTATTATCATTAAATTCCATTACATGTTTTTCCTTCTCCTTTAAAGGTGCCATTTTGGAGATACGAGGTTCTGACCTCACAGCGACAACATCCTGCTAGCTGGCTAGTGCTAATGGTTAGGTATCTGCATGGTGTAGGCTAACGTATAGCTTGGATCCCATATGGAAAAGGGCGTGTATATTGTTATTTGTATAATACATGTCAAAAACACTGTTTCATTCCAAAACGTATTTAAACACTAAATCACATTAAACAAAAACGGGTTTGGCCATTTTATACAGTTTTAAAGTATTAGATAAACACATTTTACATGTGTTTCTTTTCCAGCCCTCAAAATGTCCACAGTTCTTTACCAGATTACATGTAAACAGAGTTAGTTAGCTACAAAAGCTGTTTGGTCTGTGTGTGTATAGGCTAATTTCTAGCTTGGCGATTAGCCAGCTACATCAGTTTCTATAGCCAACTTAGGAGTTTTACCTCCCTCTCCCTTCATAGCCTAGCCAGCTAACTTTAGCAACATTAGCAGGTGTTTAACCAGCGTCTCCCTTCATAACTAAGGCGTCACTGTGTCAAAGTCTGTTTGTTATGCAGGTAAGCGCAGCTAGCCAGCTGCCTACCTGGTTGGTTTGGTATGTTTATGGTGTAGGCTGAGTTGGTGATAAGCTAGCTAAGTACATTTCTGCTGCCTGGCTAAAGTTAGTTAGCTTACAGAACTACTGCAGTTATGTAGTTAACTGCATACGAGTTCCACTACCTTCCCAATTCCAGTTTAACCCCTACATGTGCGCTATAGTATAACAGCATTTCTAGATTATTCAACATTTTTACACATTTGCCTAACTAAACAGGACTAAAAGCAGCAGTAGAAGTTCTCAGGGCTCTGAAACCAAGCCTGCAGTGATCATTTGACCTCTGGAAGAATCCAGGAAAGCAGCAGCAGATCAGTGAGAAAATGCTCGCTAAGTTTAATCTGCTTCAGTGTCTTCCCGTTTTGCATCTATTGCCTTGTCTTGCATTTATTGTTGGACTTATTGATCAGTGTTGCACTGGTTATGCTCACACAGCGCTGAGCTGCATCCAAAATGCCAGCAACGTTCTTGTGTGGCAATGTTTAATCTTTGTTTTTGCTAAAGTTGCTGCTTAGCTCAGCACTGTTAGCCGCCGATACTGCTCTGTTCTAAATGACAGATTATGCAAACAAGCAGCGGTTAACCGACCATTGTGTTGTCTCATCCTGTTCTGGCCAATCAAAAGTAGACTAGTCTGTACGTGTCGGTCATTTAAGTCCAGGTGCTGGCAGCTTAGCAAGATGCTGTTAGCATCACTGTTAGCATCTGGCTGCACGTTCAGAGCAAAAGCACTGATGAATCGGTTAGATTGGCACTTGGTGAGGATGGCAGGCGTCCGGTCATCCACCAGTAAACAGGCCTGTCTCGGCCTTTGCCCAATCAGTCAGGGCTAATCAGGTCACATGACCCTTCAGTCTGGGGGGCCGTGCGCAGGTGGGGCTCAGATGTGCGTGAGGGGTGTGGTGCCGGTGAGGTAATGCTGCTGGATGTTGGTGGTGTAGCCCCTCTGTGAGTGCGTGTCGGTGGGGTGGGCATCTCCAGGGTTGGGGATGTACATGCTGATCATGTCCCGCAGGTCAGTGTGTAGCGCACCACGCTGGGGGGCAGAGCCTGCAGAGGGGGGCGGGGACACTGCATCTGGTTTCACCATGGACACTACAGACTGCTGGGGGGCGGAGCTATAGGACATGGAGCTACAGAGGGGAGACAGAGAGAGAGAACGTTATTTTTAAGGTGTGACGAGCCAAATAACAATAGACTGGTATTCATGATTCATACTGGATACAGTAACTCAGTATTTAGAACGATAATCATACTAGATACTGTACAGTATGTTACTTTGAGAAGTAGTACACAGTATATAGTTTATATTGGTATAGTATGAAAGTACAGTATGTGTGCAGCATGCAGTATACAGTATATATTTTTTGCAGTATACATGTACTGGAGTACTATTTAGTATGTACTTGTGTAGTATACGGTATGTATTGTTAAAGTATACAGTATGTACTGGTGTAGCATACAGTGGTGCAGTACGCAGTATGTATTGGCGCACTATTCAGTATGTATTGGTGTAGTATACAGTGCTGCAGTATACAGTATTTATTGGTGTAGTATACAATGATGCAGTATGCAGTATGTATTGGTGCACTATTTAGTATGTACTGGTATAGTATACAGTATGTATTGGTAAAGTATACAGTATGTACTGGTGTAGTATAAAGTGGTGCAGCATACGGTATGTATTGGTGTACTATTCAGTATGTATTGGTGTACTATTCAGTATGTATTGGTGTACTATTCAGTATGTATTGTGTACTATTCAGTATGTATTGTGTACTATTCAGTATGTATTGGTGTACTATTCAGCTGTTCAGTATGTATTAATGCACTATATGCAGTATGCAGTATGTATGGGTAAAATATGGGTGTGGTGTACGGCAGATCGTGGTACAGTATACAGTATGTACTGGTGTAGTATAAAGTGTGTACTGGTGCCTTATTTGGTATGTATTTTATATATTTTTGACAGTACTGACAGTAGAAACTGAATAATTAGTAGTAGATACTGAATAATTCATAGTAGTTACTGAATAATTCCTAATAGATACTGAATAATTTATACCAGGTAATGAATAATTTATCATAGATACTGAATAATTCATAGTAGTTACTGAATAATTAATAGTAGATATTGAATAATTAATAGTAGATACTGAATAATATGTAGTAATTATTGATTATGGAGAGGTAAAGTAGCCAAAACCCACCATAAAGAAATACTGATTGCAAGAGAAATAAAATTAGCAAAAATTTAAATAAGCAAAAAAAATTCTATAGTGTTGGGTTCCTTTATAGAGCTGTGGTGGAACTTTATAGAACATCCAGTATCTGTCAGTATGGTACACTGTGGCTTTATTCTTCTCTATTTGGATCCTTTTGCTCTAAACCCAAAAAGAAGATCAGAAGCTAAATTTTAATGTCTGAACTGGAACGGAGGAAAAGCAGATCACTTTCTTCACTACTGTACTTGAGTGGAAGTAAAAACTCAGGAAAACACAAATCCAGCAGAACCTGAGTGACGTTCATGGAGCTGAGTAAGTGGGGTCACCTGTACTAACTGAATAGTGAGAGTTAATAACAGATGTTTTTTTGGCTTTAAGTCGTTTCAGGGCTGAATTTGATGCTCACCTGTACGAGTTGCCTCCGTTCATGTAGCCCTGTGCGGTTGCCATGGCGGTGGGGTACTGCAGGCCCTGTAGCTCATAGCGGTGGAGCTGCTGACCGTACCCCAGAGCGTCCGTCTGCATGGCCGCGTACCCACCCGCAGGACCCCAGCCGTACCCGTCCATCCGGGGGCTCCCCCCGGACCCCTGCATGGGCATCAGGCTGGTGCTGCCCAGCGGGTACTTGGCCCCCGGGTTCTCCTTCTTCAGCGCCGGTTTGCTCTTGCGTCTTGGTTTGTACTTGTAGTCCGGATGCTCCTTCATGTGCAGAGCGCGCAGCCGTTTAGCCTCGTCGATGAAAGGCCGCTTCTCCGCGTCCGTCAGAAGCTTCCACTCGGCGCCCAGACGCTTGCTGATCTCCGAGTTGTGCATTTTGGGGTTCTCCTGCGCCATCTTACGCCGCTGGCCCCGCGACCACACCATGAAGGCATTCATAGGCCTCTTGACCTTGTCCATGGGGTCAGCGTTCTTGTTGTGCTGGTTGTGTAGCGCTGGTTTGGTAACACCATGCGTTCCTGTGTGCGCTACTCCGGGTCCAGGAACCATCACACTGCCCTGTCCAGCCTGCTGCTGCTGCTGCTGTTGGTGGTGGACCGACATTGGGCCTTTCATGGACATATCGTGCTCCAGCATGCTGTACATGTTAGCCGCAGGGAAAAGGAGGCTAAGTATTAGTGCTGGAGTTACTAAATAACTGGAAAAAAGTCAGTTAGAAACTTCTGCTCTAGCAAACTTGCATTGGTGCCAAATTTTGCCCAAAAAGGTCCTAGTTAGGGTTTAGTTACTGGAGAACTCTGCCAAAAAAGAGCTCCCAGTTTAGTTATTAATGAACTCTGCCAAAAAAGAGCTCTCTTAGATGTCAGGTTAATGGAGAACTTTGCAAGAAACAGCTCCCTTAGACGTTTAGTTACTGAAGAACTTTGCCAAAAAGAGCTCCCTTACAGGTTTAGTTGTTTATATTTAGTGAGTGCATCTCAAACTTGCACAAAAACGTTAAAATCAAACGAACAAATGATGCCGAACCAGGAAAAAAGAGTGAAGGTCCCTCCAGCAGTGGTTCTGGTGTCCAGAGTGAAAGAGCTCTCAGCCCCACCAACTCAGAGTGAAGAGCTTCACGCATTCACAGAGGCAGGTCTAAGGAGGGGGGGCACTAGGGGTGGGAGGAGGGGGTAAAAGGGGCAGAAGGAGGGAGGGGTCACTTTGCAAAAGAAGAAGTTTCTACTCTCACCTGCAAACTCAGCACACACTCATTAAAGCGATAGTTTGGGGAAAATATCGAATCCCCGCCCAGCCCAGCACCTCCTTAGCCCTACATGTAGTCGATCGGCTGAGACGTGTTTGGTGTCTGGTGGTGTTTGGTTTTAGCACTGGAGCCGAGGCTAATGTAGCTAAGACGTAATGGAAGCTTATACCCCACCAATTAGCATGGTGCTAACTGCACGGCTGAATCATCAGACACTCAGATCAAATGTGTTGGTGAAGTCGGCTTCCGTTCCACCTTAAATGGCAGCAGTTACAGATATACTTCTGAACCATTTAAGGTGGAGCTGTGGTAATAAGAAATTCTGGGAAAGGACATGAAGTATCAGTTCTATAACAGATTTTGACGTCCTAGATGAAGAGATACTTTCGGTAAACATAGTAAAAGTAGAAGTATTCTGTATTTTTACTGGAGTTAAAGTACAGAAGTACTTACTTTTTAAACATCTAAGTAGCAAAAAAGATGTTATGGTATTTTGAAATGCAAAAAACATCATAAACCAGGGCAACATTATAAACCAGGGCAGCTGTTCATGCCTCATTGATCGAAAAAGTACCTTTGTACTTTAACTTAAATAGGAAAATACATATAGAGCTGATTAATGGTGTTCTGATTCGGCTTTATAACAGTGTTATAAATGGAACAAATGTTCGCACCTCAGTTTAATATCAGTATAATATAATTTACATAAAGCTTCTTATGTAACCTTAAAAATACTGACATAAGCTGTTCAGACAGTACTGTGCAAAAGTCAGAGCACCCCCACCCTCAGTCATTTATTTAATTTACAGTGAACAGAGCCATTCAGTACTAGTTACTGATTTTTCAGGAAATGTTATAAGACAGTCCACTTCTATAGGTTAAGAAAAAAAAATAAAGTGAAAACAACTGGAGTTCAAAACTGATTTAAAGCTGCAGAGAAACCATGTGGAAGACCTGGTAGACACCAAAACTGTCTCCATCAGATAAACAGCACTTAAAGGGGAATTCCACCAATTTTCAAAATTCCTGCATAATTAAGTGGTTAAGATGTAAACAGAGCAGTTCAGAGTGGTTTGGTGTGAAACGCTCTGTTCTAGATAAACTTACCGAGTCAGAACTGTTCACAGTGGTGGTGATAGGAACCAGACGTCCACCTCTGAAAGCTCCCTCACAGAAAGTTCCTACATGAAATGGTTATGAATTCACTGCCTGATGACTGAGACACTGTTTTATGATAGTTTAGAGATCTTAAACTCCATTCATGGTGGAGGGATACATGCAGGGCGCTGTGAGGCAAAATAGTCCCCAAAGAAAACTTATTATTTCAGATTTTCCACTATTTTCCATGATCAACATTCCATATAAACTCAGAAGACTCGTGTAGGTTCACTGGTGGTTCTGGATAGTAAATAAAATGTCTATATTTGTGTTGTAGTCATGGCGACCCCTGGTTCCTATCACCACCACTGTAAAGACATCTGAACTATTTCACACCAAACCACCCTGAATCACTTGATCATGGAGTAATTTGGAAAAATCTGTGGAATTCCCCTTTAAAGCTTTCGTCTTTGAGAGAGAGGAGAAAATCAAGCTGAAAATGTGTGACTGTGTTCTAAGCCACTGATGCCGCTCCAGTCAGGTGTGATCAGCTCCTCCTTAACACCTATTATATGTTAGTTTCTACGAGCAGCACTTCACACCTTCATTATCTCAGCTCATCCTCAACCGAGCGGCTATCAGTGCCCCCCCAACACACAGCTACTGTCAGTGCTGTTAGTGCAGTAATGTGAGGAATCTGACGCTGTGTTAGGCCTGCGCCACTGACAGAGTCCTACTACTATCCAAACTGTTAAACCAGGTTTACAGGCGAGACAACTCAGGCTCTCCGTCTCTCTCAGCTCCCGTACAAACAGGCCAAGTCAGCTGTTTTAAACAACCAATCAAACCACTTGTTTACATCCATTTTATTGGTGAAACACTTCAACATCTTGGCTGCAAATGTGTTTAAGTATGTCCAGCAGCACAACACACACTAACACACCACCACCACGTCAGTGTTACTGCAGTGCTGAGAATGATCCACCACCCCAATAGTACCTGCTCTGTGAGGATCCATGGGGGTCCTGACCACTGAAGAACAGGGTAACAAAGTATCAGAGAAACAGATGGACTACAGTCTGTAACTGTAGAACTACAAAGTGCACCTATATAGTAAGTGGAGCTGATAAAATGGACAATGAGTGTAGAAAGAAGGAGGTGGTCAGAATGTTACGCCTGATCGGTGTGTGTATATAATACAATACACTGTTAAAAACATGGTTTTCAGGGGTTCTTTCGCAAAGAAAATGGTTCTATATAGAATCATGAACACTCACAGAACCCTTTGCACGATTAAAGGTTTCTTTGCATCATGAAAAGGTTCTTCAGATTGATGAGACATGAGACCTTTTTGAAAAGGGTTCTATATAGCACCAAAAAGTGTTTTCCATTGTTACGATGTCAGGTTGACACAATAGAAGAACCCTTTTTGGTGCTGTATGGAACCCTTTTCAAAAAGGTTCTATATAGAAGCATTTACAGCACATTCTCCATCAGTCTGAAGAACGTTTTCATGATGCAACAACATTCAGCTCCATTTTTGACTCAGAGAAGCTGGTCAGTTAGGTTACATAGAGTTAGTATGGGTATCGGTACTCAGTATCTGCACCTATTTAAGGATCAGGTATCGGTATCGGTATCAGAGGGGAAGACGTGGTATCGGTGCACCTCTAACATTAATTCCAGTTTAAGATCTTTAACTGTTAAACTGTGTTGAACGATCAGCAGAGCTTTATTTTACTGTAAAGGAGGATTATTTTATTTTTACCTACTAATCTGATTCAGCTGTGGAGACGCATGTTGCTGACTCCTGCGCTAAGCTAGGCAGCTATAGACACAACAGCATCCGCAAGGAGAGATTACTGACTGGGCCAGTGGGGCCAGTGCCCAGGGGCCTCGGGAGGGCCTCAGACCACCAGGCCTGAGGGGGCTCAAATGCTAGGAACAGTCCACTGCAGATGTAAGGATTAGATGAACAGATAGCCATTAAGTGTCTAAATAACCAAAATAAAACAAGAAACATCTGTGGTCACATTTTATATTGTCTTATATTTTGTTGCTGCCATTCAAATAGGATGTTTTTTTATGGTGAGGAGGTGAAAATCAATCACATCAATCACAGTGGAAAAATGTGAAATGCAGTGCACACATGACGTTACTGTTCCATAGTGAGATGCAGAATCTGAGCCAGAAGGAAAAACAATGCGTGAGAATTTGTGTTTTTTAATGCTGAATTGGTCTCAGAATTCAATACAATCCACTTTAAAACCTAATGAATGCACAGCTATGCTGCTTTACGCTGTGCAGCACTGTAAACTGATTTTCCACACTGAAATGCACACAATGACTTTACTGTTCTACTGGCGGAATATACGCCTAAGTGAAAAGCAAAACCCCCTCTACACTGTTTGCACCTCCTGAATCTACTTTAAATGTATTTGTCTCATTGAAATGCAGCCAAAACCAACTATCACTCGCTGCAGAACCAAAGGGGTGGAGCCAGACCTGATCCAACTCCGCCCACGTCTTCTGTTCATTGATCTAAAATTTCAATTGGTCTTTAAATTAGTATGTGTCGCTTACGTTTTCCGCCTACGACTTTTACGACGTGAACACAACAGACTGTTGGATGTTTCATTCTCAAAACAAAATAGATGAAAGTTTGTGTTGCTGTGCACATAAACACAGGTGTGGGCTATCGTTTAATCTCACTATTCAGCTATTTATCCATTTATTTATTTTTAGAGTTTGGGGGGGTCTTCCAAGACCATAATGTTGCCATGGTGACAGCGTTACCACTAGCACTAAAACGGCTGATTATCAGTGGAGCAATTTACGTTTGCAGCTCCGTCCTTCATTACTGGATTAGTTTGCTCCCTCAGAGTTACGACCGTCTCAGAAGAGAAGAAGAATCAGTGCTGCAGGACATTTCTAAAGTGTTTTGATGGCAGATGACCCTCAGATGGACGCGGTCAATTCGGTGGTTTTACAGCCTCAGTGACCTTCACTGGCTTGAAAGTCAAACAGCAGCTGTTACTCTGAGATTTAGGGGTTAATCTGGAGTCCTCAGGCAGAAACAACACAGCACAGAGAGAATTCATCTGAACCTGAATCTGAATCTGAACCTGAATCTGAATCTCAGTCTGAACCTGAATCTGAATCTGAATCTGTGTATGGTGTGTGTGTGTGTGTGTGTATGGTGTGTGTGTGTGTATGGTGTGTATGGTGTGTGTGTGTGTATGGTGTGTATGGTGTGTGTGTGTATGGTGTGTGTGTGTGTATGGTGTGTATGGTGTGTGTGTGTGTATGGTGTGTGTGTGTATGGTGTGTGTGTGTGTGTGTGTGTGTATGGTGTGTGTGTGTGTGTGTGTGTGTGTATGGTGTGTATGGTGTGTGTGTGTGTGTGTGTGTGTATGGTGTGTGTGTGTGTGTGTGTGTGTGTGTATGGTGTGTGTGTGTGTGTGTGTGTGTGTGTGTGTGTGTGTGTATGGTGTGTGTGTGTGTGTGTGTGTGTGTGTGTGTGTGTGTGTGTATGGTGTGTGTGTGTGTGTATGGTGTGTGTGTGTGTGTGTGTGTGTGTGTGTGTATGGTGTGTGTGTGTGTGTGTGTGTGTGTGTGTATGGTGTGTGTGTGTGTGTGTGTGTGTGTGTGTGTGTATGGTGTGTGTGTGTGTGTGTATGGTGTGTGTGTGTGTGTGTGTGTGTGTGTGTATGGTGTGTATGGTGTGTGTGTGTGTGTATGGTGTGTGTGTGTGTGTGTGTGTGTATGGTGTGTGTGTGTGTGTGTGTGTGTGTGTGTATGGTGTGTGTGTGTGTGTGTGTGTGTGTGTGTGTGTGTATGGTGTGTGTGTGTGTGTGTGTATGGTGTGTGTGTGTGTGTGTGTGTGTGTGTGTGTGTGTGTGTGTGTATGGTGTGTGTGTGTGTGTGTGTGTGTATGGTGTGTGTGTGTGTGTGTGTGTGTGTGTGTGTGTGTGTGTATGGTGTGTGTGTGTGTGTGTGTGTGTGTGTGTGTGTGTGTGTGTGTATGGTGTGTGTGTGTGTGTGTGTGTGTGTATGGTGTGTGTGTGTGTGTGTATGGTGTGTGTGTGTGTGTATGGTGTGTGTGTGTGTGTGTGTGTGTGTGTGTGTGTGTGTGTGTGTGTGTATGGTGTGTGTGTGTGTGTGTGTGTGTATGGTGTGTGTGTGTGTGTGTGTGTGTATGGTGTGTGTGTGTATGGTGTGTGTGTGTGTGTGTGTGTGTGTGTGTGTGTGTGTGTGTGTGCGTGTGTGTGCGTGTGTGTGCGTGTATGGTGAAGGTGACTGAAGCTCCTGCAGATTTAACTCTAAACATTTAATCCACTCAGCAATGATGTTAAAGATGTGGCTCTGCAGGTTACAGTGAGTATCTGATAGAAAAGGACTGAAGAAGGAGTGACTCAGACACATATAGACAGAGAGAGAGAGAGAGAGAGAGAGAGAGAGAGAGAGACAGAAAGAGAGAGATACAGAGAGAGAGAGAGAGAAAGAGATACAGAAAGAGAGAGAGAGAGAGGGAGAGAGACAGAGAGAGAGATACAGAAAGAGAGAGAGAGAGAGGGAGAGAGAGAAAGAGAGAGAGAGAGCGAGGGAGAGAGGAGCTGGCCGGCAGATTGGCCGGTCGGGAGTATAAAGGGGAAAGAGGGAAGTGCAGTGAAGGGGTTAAAGGAAGAGAAGAAAGACGGATGGACGAGAGGGAGGAGAAGAGGATGCCGGTGGAGGGAGAGAGTGAGAGGGAGAGAACAGAGGGGGTGAAGAGGAGAGAAGAAAGAAAGAGGAGGGGAGTAGCCCGAGTTTGGGGGGGTGAAAGTTTTAAAGCTTTTGAATGACTCTCAGAGTGAAAAGGCTTTTATTCAGAAACCCTGCGGAACCTGTTGTCATGGTAATCGGCCCTCAGCCTCCAACACATCCATCACACACACACACACACACACACGGCCCAGACCAGCCCCCGCTACCACACACACCCCACCAACGACCAGCACAGACCACCTGCACCACGCAGCTCACAGCATTAAAGCGATAGTTCACCAGAACACCCCCCGCACCTCCCCATCCCCCCCAACGACCCAACCCCCACCCATTCTGCCCACCAGGAGCCAAAACTACAAGGTGAACATTTTCAGTTTAAAGCTGTTGATCAGCAGCTCTCAGTTATACTGACAATCATTTTAAAGCGTTCTTTACATAATTTACCTTCATTAAGAGTAATGAGTGTTTAATGTAATGATTAAAGGGCCCGTATCCCACGTTTTTCACATATAGCGTTTATGTTTATGCAAAAACAGCCAGAATTCATTTTCACATGACCATTTTCCAAACTTTCTTTATCCCATTCAATTACACAGACTGTGCCTTTACGACTGATATATGTAAATGAGCTCTGTTCTGATTGGCTGCCCTGTATTGTGGTTAATTCAGAAAGCAGTCTGGGACTGAAACGCTCATCACGTCAGCGTGAGTGGGTCGCTGTAGACTGGATATGTATAAATGTGGTGGTTTTTGTGACATCACAAAAACAGTGAATTCAAAACGGGCAGTTTAGCTTCCACCTGTGGACTTTAACAGTGTTCACATACTTCATCAAACACGTCTACTTAAAAAATGATGAAAGTTCCACAATATGGGCTCTTTAAGGCACACGTCACTTCACAATGTGATCGTTCAAGTTTGGCAAGTTTGGTCTGACAAGTATGTGGGGGTGGGTGGGGGGGGGCATTCAAATGTTAGGTGAAAAGAACACCTGCAGTCAGTCACCTCACTGTCACCTAACAGCTTAGAATCCAATAACAAACAACGTTTTAAACAGGAATAATGTCATTTACTGTCTGATACATTTCAGTATATCAGATCCTTGTTTCTTTTCAGGTTTGGTTCCACTGTGACTGAAATACACTGAAATAACTGCGACTTTAATGCAGATTTACTGACACAATTCAGCAAACGATTACAGTACAAACCGTGCAGAGATTTGATTGTGTTTTCTGACACGACATTACAGACTGTAATCTAGAGATGACCGACATTAACATTGCAAAATATTACGTATAGAATAGAGAATGCAGTGTAATTTAGTATAGTGAAAAATAGTATAATATAGTGTAGTGCAGTATAATATTATAGTGTATTATAGTGTAAGATGGTGTAATGTAGTATAATATAGTGCAGTATAATGTGGTGCAGTATAGTATAGTGTATTATAGTGTAAGATGGTGTAATGTAGTATAATATAGTGCAGTATAATATAGTGCAGTATAATATGGTGCAGTATAGTATAGTGTAAGATGGTGTAATGTAGTATAACAGTGTAGTATAATATAATGTAGTATAATACAGTATAGAATAGTGCAGTGTGATATAATGTGGTGCAGCGTAGTATAATGTGATGTAGTATAGTATAGTGTAGTATAATACAATACATATATAGTTTAGTATAGTATGTGGTGTTAAACACAGTGTATCGTTTTCAGGCTCTGGTATATTATTTGTTATATTTAAAAACTCTTGATAAAAATTATAGAAATAATAAAATCTGTACAGTGCCTTAACCATAATATTCATAAATGCAGCTCAAAGTGCTAATAGACATTAAAAAGGTACATTTAGATAAGATCACTGATATATAAGCAGGAAAAAACTGGAAACAACTAAACCATTTATTTAAGGCTGTCTCAGGTCTTTTCTTGTTATCTTTTGGTGCTTTAAGCAGGCCTGCACTGCTCCACCTTAAAGAACAATCTAGAACACAGTAGGCATGAAACATTTCAGTTTCTTAGCACATTTCTGATAAACTGAACTGAAATATAATGATGACAGTACACATCAGTGGATTAGTAACAAGACGTTTCCTTCAGGAACATTACAGTATGTGGTGTAATGTCGCCCCCCGGCGGCCCAGCGCAGTACAGCTGCTGTAGGAGCAGCTGAAGGCGTTTTAATCGTCTAATCCACATTTCCGCTGTTTTTAGCTCCACCAGCGCGAACACAGAGAGACACGAGCTGGACGTGTCTAACAGGAAAAGAAGCCCTGAGAGGAAAAGCTTTGTTTGTGGTTTGAAAGTGTACTTTTGGGGTCATTTTACCTCAGACTGTCAGTTTTGCATGCTAGTTTTGAAAAACGCTAAGTTAGCCCTTTAGCCGGATTCACACACATCTGCTTTAATTTACTCATTTTACAGATTAAATGGCTTTATAACATCTATAATCATTATAATCCACCGTTCGTACTTAAAAAGGACGCGATTTTAATAGTAATAATGTTTACAATGCGAGAGATGACTTTACTAGAAACGTGTTAAAGGGGAACTCCGATTTTCCAAAATTTCTCTATAACTAACTGGTTAAGATGTAATCAGAGTCGTTCAGAGCGGTTTGGTGTGAAACGCTCTGTTCTAGATAAACTTACCGAGTCAGAACTGTTCACAGTGGTGGTGATAGGAACCAGACGTCCACCTCTAAAAGCTCCCTCACAGAAAGTTCCTACATGAAATGGTTATGAATTCACTGCCTGATGACTGAGACACTGTTTTATGATAGTTTAGAGAACTTAAACTCCATTCATGGTGGAGGGATACATAATACGCAGGGCGCTGTGAGGCAAAATAGTCCCCAAAGAAAACTTATTTCAGATTTTCCACTATTTTCATCATCAACATTCCATATAAACTCAGAAGACTCGTGTAGGTTCACTGGTGGTTCTGGATAGTAAATAAAATGTCTATATCTGTGTTGTAGCCATGGCGACCCCTGGTTCCTATCACCACCACTGTAAAGACATCTGAACCATTTCACACCAAACCTCTCTGAATCTCTCTCTGTTTACATCTCAAGGACTGAACTATGGGGAAATTCAGAAAAAAATATTTTAATGAATAAGCATTACAGCATAAAAACAGCAAGTGGAGCACAAGGCCCTGAAATGTGTTCAGCTAGGAACTCATGAGACTGTAGAACACAAGTGTTTGAACCAGTAACAGATCATTAAATGCAAAATTTCTTTTTGTTCTTCGAGCACAAAACTCAAATCAGTTCAACTCCAAGGCTGAAAAGTGAGTCATCACTTTATAGGTCATCAAATTTAGCATTAAGGTCACATGGCAGCACTGATTTAACAGGAAATTGATTTTACCGTCAATAAACATGAACCTCATCAATAATCACATTAAACCAATGTTCATCCACACACTTTAAAAAAAGATGCTCCAAGGGTTCTTAAGACAACAGCTCTATTTAGAACCCTGCGTTCTCTGCATGGTGAAATGGTTCTTCAGATTGATGGAGAATGCACTGCATATGGTTCTATATAGAACCTTCTTGAGAAGGGTTCTTCTATGGTTACTATGTCCAGCTTGTCACAACAGCAGGACCCTTTTTGGTGTCATATAGAACCATATACAACACATTCTCCATCAATCTGAAGAACCTTTTCACCATGCAGAGAACCATTTAAGCATGCAAATGGCTCTATGGTTCTAAATAGAACCACTGCCTTTACTAAAGACCCCTTGGAGAACCATCTTTAAGAGTGCACACCAGATTTTATCATTTTGGACCAATCAGAAAAAGATCTGAAGCATTCCTTAACATGCTAAACTCTATTACACATGATTTACTTCATATATTAACCACTTAAAAATAAAACTAATAAAGAAACACAAACCGGTTATGATTCAGTTCTGAGCTTTATTAAAGTCACCACCGCCCCCGTATGGAAAACGTACATGTATAAAAGAATAATAAATAGCTTCTGTTGCTGTATGAACACACATTTTGCACCCAAAGCAGACCTCCTAACACCAGAGGGCAGTAGTGTTCACCTCAGCATTATCAACACCGAAGGCTTGTCTTTACTGCAGCGTTCGATTACTGATTATCGCATTTCAGTCAAATTGATCGGACAGTTTTGGCTCATTGTTACAGTACACGCTAAAACTTTGACCTCAGCAATAATTTTATTTTAAAATGTATTTATTGTTACATGTTGACCATTCAGTGCATCCGTAACACGAAACAGCGCTTCAAGTTCGAGGAACAGTCCATCCAAAAGCTAGCGTGGCTAACAATGGAAAACAAACCGCTACAGTTAGCGTTAGCACCTGCTAACGGAAGAGTCCATTCACTGTGAGCCACGTTAGCATATTTGGTTAAGCTACTCCTTTAAATGCACTTGCAGAGGCAATGGAACATGTAGTCCAATCGCCACAAAAAAACTACAACTCCCATCAGCAGGTCGGATTAGATGAGAGCGCTAACGCTAATGCTAGCCTGAGAAGAGGGTGGCCGAGTTATTAAAGGAACAGCTCAGTCAAAACAAACGAAGCCACAGCCACCAGGCAGCATTACGCAAGGAACGATGCCAGCTGGTGGCTACTAGACACATCAGCACATCTGAGCCGCTCCTTTACTTAAAGTTTCATCTGACTGCATAAAAGGTGGAAGAATGAAAGGTGGAAAAGAACGTCGAGCGTAGGGTGTGGTGGGGATGGAGGGGTGGGCTATTCGGCAAATCAGGGGTGAGCTGGGTAATGTAAAGCGACAGTTTGGTGAAAAATCAAATGCAGTTTCCTCCATTAGCGCAAACGTAGTTCATCAGCCGTGTTTGGAGTTTGGAGTTCGCTTCTGTAGTTTTAGCGCTGGAGCTACAAGGCTAATGTAGCTAGCAAGCAATGGAAGCTCATACCCCACCGATTAGCATGGCGCTAACTGCATGCCTTAAATCACTTGCCTCAAACACGTTTGTGAAGTTTGACTCCTATGTAAATTTCCCGTTCCACCTTAAATGGTGCAGCAGAACATAACTGCAACGCCATTTAAGGTGGAATGGAAGATTCAAATAAGAACAGCGGTTAGCCTCGCACCTCCGCCGCTAAAACCACGAAATCAAACTTCAGGCACCGTCTCGGCCGATCGACTGCGTTTGAGATAGTCTGGCCAAACTATCACTTAAAGGCTAAAGCTGTCAGGACCTTTCGGACGAGCCTCGTTTTAGGCTTTAATCACCCAGCTTGCGTGAGAAGCCCTGATTTGTGGAATAGCCCTCGGCATGGCGGGGAGGATGGAGACTTTTCTGAGATCTGATTGGCTGTTCAGATGAGGTCGGCCACGTTCATGGGCATTTCCTCGACGGTGGTGTTGTAGAAGGTCTCGATGTCGCGCAGCGTGCGCTTGTCCTCCTCCGTCACCATGTTGATGGCCACGCCCTTCCTGCCGAAACGGCCTCCTCTGCCAATCCTGCCAATCACAGCACAGACATTATGATTGAGGTCACAAAGGTCAACAGGTGGTAGTATACTGACTTGAGGATCATCTTAATAGTACATTATTTTAATAAACGTTTTATTTTATACCAATTTGCCACCAAAATACCATCCTTTAACACCCCAATAGGACCAAGCGGTTAGAACTATTCTCAACTCCATCCTGTTTCTGGGGAACAGCAGACGGTCTTACCTGTGGATGTAGTTCTCTCGGTTGGTCGGCAAGTCGTAGTTGATGACCAGAGATACCTGCTGGACATCAATACCTCTGGCCTGCAGAAGAGATGTTTTAAAGTGTTAGTCACAAACACTACTGTGAAAGACTCACTCAATATATCATTACTGTCGGACCAAAACCTCCTATCTCCATTTTTGTTGTTTTTCAGTTTTAGACAGTTTGAAAATGCTTACCGTCCTTTATATTATGAGTAAATTTCAACATGAATGGCCCCAAAAAAATGGCAAAAAAGACAAGAAAAAAGTCTGGTTAAATTGACTTACATTAAAAGTACAGTATGTTTTTTGCGTCTCCTGCAAAGTTACTATTTCAGAGATACCAGGTTTTGTTCAGACAGCAGTGATATAGTTAAGCCAGGCATACGCTGCGATTATAGCAGTCACAACCAGCGCTCCTACACGGAGGCAAAAAAGTCAACATTTGTGGTACCGGCGTCCGTATATGCCGACTTTGCGTCGTTTGAGTTATAAATACAGTGATCTGTAGTTTCAGTGCACATTGTGCCACAAGTTAGCAAAGCTGCTGTAGTGGTTTGTCAATGCCCGAGTCTCGAACGGCCCCTCCTTGGCTTCTACACCACAATAGTGCAGCGTTTGTCCAGTACGGACCTGTGCACACTTGGCTGAATCCCAAAAGGCTAACATATGGTGCACTATGTAGGGAGCAGGAAGCCGTCTGAGATTCAGCCAGTGTTTTTGCTCGAGACTGAGGCGCTGCACGTTTTGAACGAAACAGCTTTAGTGTAAATTGCCCAGAGACAGAGCTGACAGTAGTGGCTGTGTTTCACGTGCAGTGTGAGCTCCCATGTTGCGTCACGTCAGTCGAACCGAGTGTTTTTGTACAGTGAGAGTATATAAAGCGCAGGCTGTACGCGATGGCCGATTCAATACAGTGTCTGTCGGCTTTAGGGCTGCAATTACTAAATATTAAATTCTGAATATTCTTGCATATATAACTAAGGAAAGCTAAGATTTTAAATAATTAAGGTTGAATGGATAATCAAATTTTATTATTACCTGTTAGTGAAACTTCACATACAAGGTTATGAAAAACAGCACTAATAAACAACTATGGCTGTTAATTGACATGAAATGCTATTCCAGGGGTTTCTGCCCAATCTGGCAACCTTAAGCAGGCTGCTGAGACAGTTGTGAATGGTGCAGGAGAACAGAGGGAACATCGCCTTAACCACGGCGTCTTAAATATGGCTTTTTGGTCAGTGAGCGAGGTTCAGACCATGTTTTAGATTCTAGTTTTATGATGCTCAAAAACAGTTTCATATGCGCTAAATTCAGTTCTTTCTGCTCCAGACGGACGACTCGCTGACCAGCTCGCTTCCGTTTATTCTCAGAAAGAAACGCAGTGGAGAGCAGGGAGTGCGCAATCCAGATCAGCAGGAAAAGATGGACTGAACTGGCGATTAAAACCAACATTACTGCACAAATTTGGCTTCTATTCAAAATATCTGCTCCACCTTTAATGACACAGGTGGCAGGACAGAACTGCTGCACTTAAGGTGGAAAGGAAGATTTGAATAGGAGACCCAACTTCAGCTTCGTCTTTATAGCATCAACAGAGCTCTCGACAGCCTGACCTCTGACTTCTGAGATCACTACTCCTACAGAAAAGCACTGCTTGACCATCAGCAGGCAGATTATCTCACTCTCATCAGATGTGCTGCTACTGCACAGGACCGCAGACTCACTGTATTGACCCGTGATAAACAGACGCAGTTAAGCAAAAAACCTCATTAATCATTGCAGCCCTACATTCAATACTAACTCATCCCTGCAGGAGTCATTTCCTTAAAAATGTTACTTTTTCTAGCCCACAATTCATACAAAAACACATTCACAAAGCCTGACTGACCCTTCAGAACAGTGTGTGTTGGCTGTGTGTTAGTTGTGGAGAGGGAGAAGAAGCCCAGCCACAGCGGAGAACAGCCCCTCACTCTACCAGACACTGCTACTCCTCTAAAGCACTAGGGGGTGCTAAAGAGACATGGAGCTCTGGAGACTTAGACTACATTAGTGATGTTTGTGAACGCTTCTTTTCGTTCAGGTGGACACTGAACAGACGAGCACTCACTTTCCCTCTGAGCTCAACCTACAATCAGGGTTTATGTACCATCATTTATTTCTGCATAATCATTTTCCAGCCTCTCTCCGTCCCTTACAGTTACAGACTTGTTACTGCATCTTTAAGACTGATATGTAAATGAACTCTGTTCTGATTGGCTGTACAGTATTGTGCCTCGCTAAGAAAGCAGTCTGGGCTAAAACTCCCCTTATAACTTCAACATGAATAGGTGGGGCTAAACTGCCGCAGGCTGAGTGGGCGGGGCTAAACTGCCGCAGGCTGAGTGGGCGGGGCTAAACAGCTGAATCTCGTAAAAGTAGTGCATTTGAAGCTGGTTTTGCAGTTTAGTTTGATTATATTGTCTTTACACATTTCTGAATACAGCACAGCACAAACGTCTGCGCTGCTCAAAGTTCGTGAGGTTTTTGATCTAAAAGTCTGGAGTATATCGGAGTATTGGAGTACATTCACTCACCAGCAGGTCGGTGGTAATGAGGACTCTGCTGGATCCAGAGCGGAATTCCCTCATGATCACATCACGATCCTTTTGGTCCATATCACCATGCTGAGAGAGACAAGAGCAACGAAGAGGGAGAGATAACAGACAGAAAACAGAAAATGAAAAAATAGGGAGAGCGAGAGAGTGTAAGAGAGAGAGCAACAGAAGAGAGAAGACAGTGAGAAAGTGAGACAAAAATGAGAATAAAAAGTGAGAACAGAGTAAGAGAAACAGCATGAGAGGAGAGAAATTAGAGGACAAGAACAGAGCAACCGATTAGAGAGAACAGAAGAGAGAAAATAGGGAAAGAAAGAGCAGAGATGGAGCAAGACGACAGAGCAAGAATAAAGAGAGCGAGAAACAGTGTAGAAGACAGTGAGAAAAGAGAATTGAGAGAGAAAACGTATGAGACAAACAGATGGTGAGAACAGGGAGTGAGAACAGGGAGTGAGAACAGGGAGTGAGAACAGAGAAGAGGGAAATTAATCAGTGTCTCATAATTCACTGCACTGAACAATAAACATACAATACATTCAGAACACACTGAGTGTGTGTTGGCTGTGTGTTAGTTGTGGAGAGGGAGAAGAAGCCCAGCCACAGTGGAGAACAGCCCCTCACTCTACCAGACACTGCTACTCCTCTAAAGCACTAGGGGGTGCTAAAGAGACATGGAGCTCTGGAGTCCTACACTACATTAGTATGGCTGTGTTCAGACAGCGGAACGTTTGCTGCAAAAAATCCAGGACTGTCCTGAATACCAGTTTTTGGGATCCAGAGGGTTTTTTTGGGAGCCTAAAGAGATGAATGTTTATGTTGGGCTGTTTTCAGTTCAAACCTACAAGGACTTTGACGAAGAGCCTCAATGTGGGGGAAGTGGTGGGTTTTCGGAAGTAGGAAAAAAGAGGAAATAAAGCAATCCGCCGCAGAACGAGCGAACCAAGTCCTTTGCTTGGTGGAACTCAAAGGTGCCATTAGCAGACCAGCTACAGCAAATGGAGTTCAGCGAGCGTAAAGGTGCGTTCACTCACTGCTTTATACAGTGGCAGGTACTTAAATACTCCAGTGCTCAGCCCTCCCATCAGATCTCAATCATCCCAAACACAATGTGGTCCTGATGTTTTAACTGTTTAGTGCAGAGCTCAAGAAAAATGAGTCTCTGCTCAAATAAAATCAACAGGATTCAAAAGAAAATATCCAGCAGTGCTACATTAAAAAAAAATCAAAAACTGAACAGTGATTATTAAATATTTGGCACTAAATCCGGTTAAACAGGACTAATTCTTTTATAATGAAACGTTCAGTGTCTACAAGCACTGATATACACTATAGGCTCAGAAAAGCATACTGTATTGTAATTTATCAGTTTAGTTTATTTTCCAAGCTGAGCATGCTCCCAGACAGGAAGCTTCACCACAAGGAGGACCAGCCCACGCACCCAGAGAGAGGGACAGTTATGAACTCCTGCTTACGGATGGCTGTGGCATCGCTGAGGATCAGAACTCATGATCTCCTGGTGGTGCCAACATATTCAATACTGCCGCACCAATCAGAGGCCCCAGCTTTCTCCTCACCAGAGCCGGAACCGCAGAGCCTCATCACAGCAAATCAGACCGTAGTTTACCGAGAGTTTGTGTTCTTGCGTTCTCACCAGAGCAGAGACGGTGAAGTCTCTGGCGTGCATCTTCTCAGTGAGCCAGTCCACCTTTCGGCGAGTATTGATGAAAATCACAGCCTGGGTGATGGTCAGAGTCTCGTACAGGTCACAGAGAGTGTCCAGCTTCCACTCCTAACACACAATCAAAAGGGACAATCAGGAGAGGAAAACGTGCACAATTAATGATATACAGCAAAAACTGAACAGTGAGAAGACGACCAATAGAGCTGTAACGATCGCCTCAGTTTATCACTCTGAACATTAAAACATTAAAAACTTCAACTGTGACAGGAAATTGATCAGTAATCAACTGCAAATACTGAACACTATGAATAAATTTGTAATAAAATTTCTTAAAGCCTGAATCCCCGTTTCAAACAGCCAACTCGAAGTGATCAGCATATCAAACTGAATTGTTCTTTAACGAAACCTGGGCTGCGTTCAGCCCCAACAAAACGTGGCAAAATGTTTATTTAAATGGAAACAGTGGTGCATTGAACGTTACACAGGTGTTGCAACTACGGCAACTGAGAATGTCCTTCTTAGCGTCCTTCTATGTCAGAGGTCACTAACAGGCGGACCGTGGTCCGAGTCCAGATACAGACGCTGCCCTATGCAGACCTGGACCTATAACCGATAAACTATGGAGAATTAAATTTTGATGGGGTGGTCCTATTTTAACCTGCGTTACTTTTCTAGTCATTACGGTACCGGGTTAGCGACCCGCGAAACTCAGACCAATCGCATGTGTTTTAAATCACGTGATGCTGCTCAGCCAATCAGATCTGTGCATTACGATGAGCACTGAGACTTGAGCGAGTGACGCACACACAGGGGAGGGACGAGGCGAGACAGCAGTCGAAGAAAGTGAGCCGGATTATTTCACATTGTCTGCTCTAAAATGAAAAAACTGACCAATGTTGTTGAAATACTGAATTGTACTTTGATCTGACATTCAGTTGTTGACTGTATAAGATGTTGATATACCTACTAGGCTACTTCAGTAAACAGTATATGGCACTGAATCATAGTACAAGTTAGACATTATGATGTTCTGGATCTGAGGAAGTTCTCTAACTGCACCTTATTGAATTTTAATTAAAACCTCCTGTTCTAGCACATTCTATTAAAAAAAACTTTACAGTAAAATGTCTACGAGCATCTTCTGTCTTATTACCCCAATTACCTGTCTTATTACCCCACTGATCTGTCTGTTACCTCACTGACCCCTTTCTTTGCCACTATACACCCTTTACCTGCTGCTGCACTCAGCACTTTAGCTCATTCTTTGCACAATGTACGGTTTACAGGTATGACTGGGTGCGTCCGAGTGTGTATGAGAGTGATGGTAGCAATTTCTCTTATTTTATTCACTACATGTAAATCTCTGATTCTGTGAGCTCCTGTAACCAAAACCAAATCCCTTGTGTGTGTAAGCAAACCTGGCCAATAAAGCTTGATTCTGATTAACCTCAAATTAGACTATTATTGATTCGTTTAATCTGAGCTATGATAAAGCACGACTGTGTGACAGATTCCTGTTCGTGTTTTCTTGTTCAAAAAGGCCATTTATAACAAACTGTATAAAAATCTTAATTTTCCACTGTTAGATCAGATTTGCATATCAAATAAACAGCATTCAGAAATCACGCTGTTAAAAGTAAACAGCAGACAGATGCCTTTTGCGTCTATCTGAAAGGGTTAAGTTTGTGAACAGACAAAAAAATTGTTATTACATTATAAAAAGGTGAGTACAGTGAGTTTTTTGACAAGACTTGCCAATATGAACATGCTTAAAGGGTTTAGGAGTGATTATAGTTTAGCTTATTAGTCAGAGAATGCTTTAAAATATTAATGAAAAGTCACAGCATAAAGAAAAAGATCAGTTAAAGCTGTTATGTGACGAACATGAATGTGATTAAGCTGACCGGCTTAATGCCAAACGATGGAGAAGACAAGATCAGAGTAAACAAAAATGGGTTCACATGTAAGAGAGATACATACATACAGTACTGAACAGCCTCAGAGATGCAAAGAGACAGATTAAAACTAAATACAGGCATTAAATTTGTAAGATCACTATTTATTATTGTTTATTTGTATTTATTCTGATGATGGTGTAAACAATCACGGCCGAGACAGTCTCATCATTTCAGATGGAACCAAACGTCTGTACAGATCTGTACTGGTGTTACACAGCGAGTGTGTGTTGGCTGTGTGTTAGTTGTGGAGAGGGAGAAGAAGCCCAGCCACAGTGGAGAACAGCCCCTCACTCTACCAGACACTGCTACTCCTCTAAAGCACTAGAGGGTGCTAAAGAGACATGGAGCTCTGGAGTCCTACACTACATTAGTACAGATGCGTTCAGACAGCATATATTAACCCATTCATTTTGGACTCAGTAGTGTTTAAGAAACCCACAAGTGGTAATTCTCTCCAGGTGCCATTAGTTATTTATCATATTTCACATTTACCAGTCTATTCCAGGGACTGTAAGTGCTCTATAAATGTCTTAATGGTGCAGGAGCAGCGTATTTATCTGATCTTAATTATAACAAGCTGTATTAAACTCATTACTGCAGCAGAAGGAGCCGATTTAATCCCCACCGTCTCCAAACAGCTACGCTAACGTTGCCCTTGTACGTCTAATTGTTCTGACCTCTTTCTCCACGTTGATGTAGAACTGACGAATTCCCTCCAAGGTCAGCTCATCTTTCTTCACCAAGATTCGCACCGGCTCACGCATGAACTTAGTGGTGACCTCCAGAACCTCCACAGGCATGGTAGCAGACAGCAGCACTACCTACAGACCAGGGGACAGAAATATAATAAAATCTTTCCATCCGACACCCAAACTTCACTGAAACAGAGAAACACGATGAAAAAGCCCAATACACGTTCAAATAACTTAAAATGACAGACATTCAGACTGATCAACCCTCTGAGGTCTGAGGGTGTGTTCTAGATTTGTTCATCTCTTCTTAAATTCTCCTCTAAAGGCTCTTCATATATCATGATCCTCATATGTTTCATATCTAAATGCTCCGTTATCTTCATCACTACTTTCCAAACCCACTGCAGCAGCTTCAGCAGCTGTAAACTCTCTGCACGCCGTTTCACGAGTCTCCGATGTGGACTGAATGAAGAATGAAGGGTTTCCGGCGTGATGGTCAGTGCTTAGTGATTTCCTGAGTGTCCACTGGTCAGTGGTCAATAAGCAGCTATCACAACCTCAAACAGGTGATACTGAAGTCCAGAGAGGCCATGAGGTAGTTACCATTTTGTGGATTGTTATCTTGAGATCACAACTATCTTGTGACCATGACTTAATTATCTCATGATCGAGATGTTTTCTTGAGATCTTGTCATCAACATAGTTATCTTGAGATCACGACTAAATTATCTTGTGAGCTTGAATAAAAGCTTTGTTGAGATCACAACACACTTGAGTCATGATCAAGACAGCAATCCAGAAAAGTACAGCCCCAGCTCACGGCCTCTCCAGACGTCTGTATGCTGCGGTGCAGCTGTGCATAACATTCACAAACACAGAACAGCCTGAGAGCCGGTCCTGTTCTGACCTGTGTGCTGCTGGGAAGCTTCTGGAAAATCTCGTAGATCTGGTCCTTAAAACCTCGACTCAGCATCTCGTCAGCCTCATCAAGCACAAACATTTTAATGTTCTTGGAAGCTGTGAAACAGAAAAAGGCAGGTTTTATCAACAGAGAGAACAAAGGCTCCTGCAAACGTACGAGCAGTTAACACCATTCACACCATTAACAATCACTGCAGCAATTAGTCAACAAATCAGTTATATGGAACAGCCGATGCATCATATACAGATGTCTTTACAGTGGTGGTGATAGGAACCAGGGGTCGCCATGACTACAACACAAATAGACATTTTAATTACTATCCAGAACCACCAGTGAACCTACACGAGTCTTCTGAGTTTATATGGAATGTTGATGATGGAAAATAGTGGAAAATCTGAAATAATAAGTTTTCTTTGGGGACTATTTTGCCTCACAGCGCCCTGCATGTATCCCTCCACCATGAATGGAGTTTAAGTTCTCTAAACTATCATAAAACAGTGTCTCAGTCATCAGGCAGTGAATTCATAACCATTTCATGTAGGAACTTTCTGTGAGGGAGCTTTTAGAGGTGGACGTCTGGTTCCTATCACCACCACTGTGAACAGTTCTGACTCGGTAAGTTTCTCTAGAACAGAGCATTTCACACCAAACCACTCTGAACCGCTCTGTTCACATCTTAACCAGTTAATTATAAAAGAAAATTTAGAAAATTGGTTGAATTCCCCTTCAAGGGGTCCATATAATGGAAAATATTTCTCATTTTCATAACAGAGCTCATGTCCATATATCAGCCTTACAGGCACAGCAACAAGAACATCCTGTTCAATTGTGAGGGATGTCCAGAGTGAAAATGGTCATGCAAAAAATTAGACTATTTTTGGTGCATAAAACCATAAAAATGCTATAAGTGAACTTCATACTGTCTGCTATACAGACAGAACTCTGAATGACCGTAATGATAAAGGAACTGAAGAACAGCCGAAACTAATTACAGGTACAGATTAGATGCAGTTCGAGTGTCGATATGCATCAAATATTAAGGAGGCGGGGTCTATATATCACCGAAAGGGTTCTACTGTTACAAGCTTGGTATTTTTATAATAGCAGAGCCCCTTTCTAGAAAGGTTCTATAAAGAACCATCTACAGCATATTCTCCATCAATCTGAAGAACCGTTTCATGATGCAAAGAACCCTGTAATCATGTAAAGGGTTTGAGTGCTCATGGTTCTAAATAAAAGCATTTCCTTTACTAAAGAACCCTTGAAGAACCATTTAAGAGAGTATACTGCTTTTGACCTTATGTACTGGATCACTCCAGTGATTACTTATTCCTGTGTTTGTCTAAGAGCTTTTACTGATTTTTTAAAGATTTTCCTGTTAAAAATGACTTTCCTGCAGGTCAGAGTTAATTTATGAGCTTCAGCGTTTGAGTATACATGTCTGAACACAAATTATATTGTTATACAAATTTGTCCTCGTTATGTTTGAAATATTCACATATTGCTCCACTTAGATTTGGCTATTTTGCTAAAAATGAGAGATCAGTGACTGAGGCTCAATATTTAAGTCACTTAATATCTTTATATCATTGTTTCAAAAAAGTGCAGTTTAGCGTTTTATTCCCGTTAAAAAGTCTTGCTGAAATTCTCTTTTCTTCATTTAATTATATGTTGTTAATTAAAGCCAAGTAATCCAAAACTAACAAAGTAACCAGATTATGTTACTTTAATATAGAAATCCTTTGTATTAGGTTACAATTAGTGCAGTTTGTGTTTGGTTCGTTATTCCTGCTGAAAAGTCCTGTGGACTTTTTTTCCCTCTCTTAGTGTAATTATACATCTTCAATTAGACAAGTAATCCAAAAGTAATGATCAGATTACACTACTTTAAGGCCGTAATTCTTTGGATTAGGTCACAATTACATTTTTCCCCGGGTACTCTGATCTGTAACGGGGTTCATTTTTACAGTAACCCTCCCGACCCTGTAAGGAAAGCATACGTACAGAGGAATTTGCGGCTCAGCATGTCAAAGACGCGGCCTGGCGTTCCCACGACGATATGCGGAGCCTCCGCCTGCAGCTTTGCCACCTCGTTACGCACGTTAGTGCCACCAATACATGCGTGGCAGGTAGCGCCCATATAATCTCCGAGAGCCATCACCACCTTCTGGATCTGCACACAAACACAGAACAGCTTTAAAAGGAAGCAGAGTTCATCCCTACAGCATAATGCATACAGGCTTATTAATAAGAACATTCAAAACAACAGCTGACACTTAGGGCTGAAAGATTAATCGTTTCATACTGAAATCGCAATTTAAGAGCGACAACCACGTCTTAAATTTTAAGAGGAGAAATTTAACCTAATAACACAGCTTGTGAACTGCTTGGAGAGCTAGATCAATTAGAGGCAACCAAACTTCCCTGTGTTACTGGCTGGCTGACACTACATTCAGGGGTCGAGCCTCAAGCCAGAAAAAGTGGATATTCGGGTCTTCTTTACCAAAAAAAGCATAACCTTTAACTAACAGAAAATAATCTCAATTTAAATAGCACTTAGTCAGAAAACCGTCATAAGACATCACCAAAGCAGCAATGTATTGTCAGGTAATAAGGTTTTATATCAAGCTGCTTTGGACCATTTCTTGGCAACATAAAGGACAGCTGGCATTTTTAAATTATGAAAAATAAATAAACGAATTGATGACAAAGAAAATGGATACATGGGGTCAATTTATTTAAAAGCCTAAAATATTTGAAAAAGCCAATGTAAAGATAGTTATGCTTAGCTTTAAGATGTCAGCTCCATAAATCTACGGTGACTATTTTTAATCATCATGAACAAAGATGCAATATGCAAATGAGCCCTCTAACCAATGCTGAACCCTACAAGAAGCTACACTGTGTGAACTCATCTGCCTCCCACTCCTCTCCTCCCCCCCAGGTCCAGACACAGTGATTGACCTGCTGGGCAAGTTCACGGGTGGGGGCCAGAACCAGCGCCTGTGTGGCCCTCAGCTCCGGGTCCAGCTGCTGCAGGATGGAAATGGCAAAGGTGGCAGTTTTACCTGTACCAGACTGGGCCTGCGCAATCACATCATAACCTGACAACACAAGCACAGACAATAAGCATAGTTACAATAACACAACAGTAATAATAACAATAACACCAACAATAATAATAATAATATCTATTCAAATACACACTAAAATATGTGCAAGATGCAAATAAAGCAATAACCTACACAAAGCAGATTTTCTGCACTACACAAGTTGTTTATACATTAAATTAGTACATAACTGTACTAGTCATATTCATTTATATAGGACTTTCATGCATTAAAAATGCAGCTCAAAGTGCTTCACAATACAAAGTAAAAACAGAAAAACAAAACGGCAGAAAAGGGGATATATTAGTAACAATTACAATTAAAGCATAATTATAAATAAAAATACAATACAAATGAAACTAACAAGAAAGTAAAAGTAATAGTAATATTACAAATTACAGATTATGACCAAGACGTGAAGCGGCTGCAGTAAAGCTGCCGTCAAACTAAACAAATCTGTCCTGAGGCGCATGTGAAGCGCTTTTCACAGCTGTAACATCTGTACTGATGTGCTCTTACCCTTGATACAAGGGAGGATGGCCCTCTGCTGGATGGCGGAAGGCTTCTCGAAACCATAAGCGTAGATTCCCCTGAGAAGAGCCTCGCACAGGTTCATATCGTCAAAGGAGTCCACAATCTCGTGCCAGTTACTCTGGATAGACGAATGAAAAGCAACAGAAGAGAAATGAACACTGTTCTACTGAAGAAAGATGTACATTTACACTTAAGCAGGGAACAAAAGCTCAGTGTTAGAGACTACACCCTGCGCCACGTTAAACAGATGCGACAGCTAAGTGTTAGTGGGTGGTCAGCACAGGGGTCAAGACTTTTCCTGTACAGTCAGCTCCAACAGTAGACACTACAAGCACAACTCAGACCGGAAGAGAATCAGAAGTAATAATAAGTGGTAATAAAGTAATAAATAGCAGCTCACCTCAATGACACCATCTGGCTCCATACCTTCGGGCCCATTGTCCCGCTCTCTGGGTCTGTGCATATAAAACATCAGTTAGTTGCCAATGCATCACAATACACTGATGCTTTTTACACCCCTAAGGGACATTTTCAGACATTTTACTTAGGCCTATGAACAAGAAAAGGGCTCTACTTTGCCAAGCAGGGCTAAAGTATTAATCAGATTAATACTGAAAATGCAGTTTAAGAGTGCAGTTTAAACTATAGCCTATATTATCAACAATATTGCCCTAATGTTGACCTAATACCAGCACTTGAAAAGTGCCTGTAGATGAGTTAGACCAATCAGAGGCAACCAAAACAACCACAACTGGCAGTTCCGGCATGTTCAGCATTCAAGACTAAAGCCTGAAAAAATGGGATGCTGTGGTCCTCTTGGCCAAAATAATTTACAGAACAGCTATTTAAATTGCAGTCAGAATATCGATTAGAAAGAAATCGCAATATTTTTCCCCCCAAAATGGTTCAGCTGTTTCGGAAGCAGCTATTCCCTCATGCAGCCTCTAGAGGCGCTGTCACTTTAAATACTACACTGCCAAATGAAGACTTGACAGTGAGCATTTTTATTTTTTTTTTTTACAGTATTTTGAGTTCACTGTGATTTTAGGCTTTTTAGAGTATTCTTTTTATGGTTTGGAGGTGATAATCAGTAGTTAAGATACAGAGTTTTAGTCGTAGAGTTGAAGCTAACGTTATTTCAGACGCTACTGACGTTTTCACGAGGTGTTCAGCTTCTTTTCCGAACGGTCCCGTTCCACCTTAAATACTGAGGCGCCAGAACGTAACCGCAGCACTATTTAAGGTGGAACGGGACCGTTCGGAAAAGAGGCTGCGAATCAGTTTAATTTGGACTCGTTAGTTATCAGATTAACCACCCGAGAGCGCCTCCGGAGAGGAAATGGCAACACCGACCATTTTATTTGACGTCGGTTCGACAAAATCGGACATATTTGAGAGCTCAGCCGCGTTAGCTTCCCGGCTAACGGCTCTCTTTCTCCTCCCTTTTTCTCCCCGCAACCGCAACCAAACTCCACATTTAACAGCTTACGACAAATATAAAGGAAACAACGAGATAAACCGTCGCTTAATCGACATAAATATCGTGAAGTTATACGTCAAAACCGACAAAGTCCAAAACAAAACGCTCCAGTCGTTCTCCTACCTTTCTTCATAACCTGCCGACATTATGACAAAGGGCGAACTCGCCGCGAAATGGGCTTATATACTCCAACGTCACGTGTAAAACTGTAGCTTCTGATTGGAGCACAGGGCCGGCAATCAAGCTCCACACCGCCCACTCTCGCTTTTCATTGGCCGATGCGCTGTTCAACGGCTAGTCGCCGCCTTAAAGGGCCAGAACAGGGCAAAAAGAGGGTCGGGCCTTTGAAGAAGACCATCTCCCATTGGACAAAAATATGAGCAGACAAAACGTGATTGGATGGTTTCGCCGACGTAGCAGGTGACGTTTTTGGCTCCAAAATGTTAGTAGTCCTTAAAGAGACATTCCACGTGGAACATAATACAAAGAACAAAAAAGTCATGTTTTTCTTCTTTTTTTTTTACAAATGACCCCAACATCAAAATGCCATCAAAACATGTTTGGACTCAGAATGACTAAATAATTTGGAGGGGTGTCCACATACTTTTGGCCATAAAGTGCACATCTGCCTATCTTCTACTTCCACCCACTGACCACTTTATTGGAAACACCTCCCTTATGCTTACACTAACTGGCTGCTTTATTGGACACACCTCCCTTGTGCTTACACTAACTGGCCGCTTTATTGGAAACACCTCCCTTGTGCTTTTACTAACTTGCCACTTTATTGGAAACACCTCCCTTGTGCTTACACTAACCAGCCACTTTATTGAAAATTCCTCCACTGTGATTCCACTAACTGGCCACTTTATTAGAAACATCTCCCTCACACTTACACTAACTGGCCACTTTATTGGAAACTCCTCCACTGAGCTTCCACTAACTGGCCACATGAGCAGCTCCGTGGTCAGCAGGTGACCACTGATGAAGACCTGGATGATGATGAACTCTTGTTGAGGGTGTGAAAGGTCTGTTTTGGTATTTATTCTGGTTTTATTAGTACGCCGTACAACACTGTATGCATCTGAAAAGATATAAAACGCTTTTAATTTACAGCTGCTCTTTTTTGCCACTTGGAATCACACAAATACGTCAACAACAACAAACGATAGTGACCAAATGAAAACAGGAATATAGTGTCGTGGTCCATACAGTCCTCTGGGAATATGAACAGATCTCTCTTTACAGCATCTCTCCAACACCTTGAACTTAGCATTTAGCATACGAGTTATACCGACATCAAGGACAAGAAAAAGACAGAAGAGAAAATAAAAATAACAATAATCAAAATAACAATAATAGCAATAATAATAATAACAAAAAATACAAAAAACTGCCAAAGAATTGGCCGGCACCTAATAAGACAATTCATTTTCACTCCCACGCTGTGAAAACAGGACGTCCTGCCGGAGTTCGTCCAATAAACGGGCAGCCGAACAGGAGAGCAGAGCGGAGGACACCGAACTACACTCTTCATGGTTCTTCAAGGGTTCTTTAGTAAAGAAAATGGTTCTACATAGAACCATGAATACTCAAAGAACCCTTTGCATGCTTAAATGGTTCTCTGCATGGTGAAATGGTTCTTCAGACTGTTGGAGAGGGACGCTTTAATCATGCAGAGTAGTTTGAGTGTTCATGGTCCTAAACAGAACCATTTTCTTTATTAAACTTCATCTTTTTTAAGAGTGTACATTAACGAGGGGAAAACGTGTTCGGGGGGGTGCAGGGTAGTCAGGGGCAGGGTGGTCGGGGGGGTGGGATCACTGTGTGGATGGAAGCTGAGGAGTGAGACGCTGCTCTCCTCCCTCCCCTCCTCTCGCTCGGCCGCTCCATCAGTCTGGGCGTCCTCACAGCGACAGTCTGCAGTGACAGAGCTCCTTATACATCAGCCGGCGCAGCTTCGGCATGTCCTGCTGACCAAAACCGAACGGCTGCTCCAACGCCAGGCACTTACAGTACTGAGAGAGAGAGAGAGAGAGAGAGACAGAGAGAGAGAGAGAGAGAGAGAGAGACAAAAGGAAAGAGGGAGGGAGAGAGAGAGAAGGAGGGAGGGAGAGAGAGAGGGAGAGACAGAAAGAGAGATACAGAGAGAGAGAGAGAGAGAGAAAGAGAAAAAGATACAGAGAAAGAGAGCGAGAGAGAGAGAGATACAGAAAGAGAGAGAGAGATAGAGAGAGAGTAGAGAGAGAGAGATACAGAGAGAGAGAGAGAGAGAGAGAGAGAGAGAGAAACAGAGAAAAAGAGAGAAAGTAGAGAGAGAGAGAGAGAGAGAGAGAGAGAAAAACAGAGAAACAGAGAAAAAGAGAGAGACACAAACAGCAGAGAGATACAGAGAGAGAGAAAGAGATACAGAGAACAGAGAAGGAAACACAGACAGAGAGATACAGAGAGGCACAAAGAGTGAGTGAACAGTTAGAAACTATATAACAGTATTAACAAAATAATCAATATCTAATTATTTATTACTTTAATAAGAGTGTTTTCCTCATAGTTCACTGTACAGAAGTACAATAAACAGTAAACACAGCACTGAACACAGTCAGAGCAGCAGAGACACAGTTTAAAGTAATTAATTGGTCATTAAAAGTGTTTCAGGACGTGAGATCCCTGTTTATTACAGTAATGTTTGGGTATTTGTTGTGATGTTAGTGTAAACAGATAAACAGCTGTAAACATGATGTTTTCAGGTTGTGTCTGACTGACGGCCGAGTTTCCCCTCTTTGGGATTAGAATTAAACCCTGTATTAAAATGTGTGTGATGGTCCTCGGTGTGTCAGTGAGAGAGCAGGACGGCTGATGGACACAGAGCCTCACCTGGAGGACAAAAGCTCCACAGTCGCTGTCATTGTTCTGCCGGGCCACGTTCTAGAACAATCCAGAACACAGAGGAGTGAACAGCACTGACACACAGCAGTACAAACAACCCTTTAACTCTCACACACACTCACCGTAACACACACAACCTGCTCACACACACTCACACACACGCACACGTGCACACGTACACACGCATACGCACGCAGACACGCATACGCACGCAGACACGCACATTCAGTGGACACAGAGCTCAACTCTCACTGATACGGCACTTTAACAAGTCATATCTATTTATCTGAGTATCTATTAAAGGAACAATTTCATACTGTGACAATCTGATAATGTAACAATCTGATAACGTAAGAATCTGATAATGCAACATTTGATAACGATAAAGTTCAACTTCTATAGCGCCTTTCTCAGACCTAAGGTCACTTCAAATAGGCAAAAAAAGGAATATAATGTTTTAATAACGTAAAAAATTAATAATGTGTGAATTTGATAATGTACAAATGTATTAAAGTTACAATTAGATAAAGATTTGCTGAGTGATGAGTTACAGTTTAATAATGTACCGATTTAAAAAAGGGAACGTTTTCTTGAGAATGTTACTACATAAACAAACACAGAGTCATCATCACAAACACTCAACGCTACGAGTTTAAGAATTCAGACATTTAACCTCAATACAGCAAATCAATCCTACATAATTATTATCATCCGAGAAACAAACAAAAATGACACGTTGTAACATTTTAAAACTCTTCATTATTTCACTGTACACTAAAAAACACATTTTTCAAGGGTTCTTTAGTAAAGACAACGGTTCTCTTTAGAACCATGGGTAGTATGTGGAACTATTTGCATGCTTAAGTGGTTCTTCACATGGTTAAATCGTTCTTCAGGTTGATGGTGATCGTGTTGGATATGGTTGACACTGTCCTCTTTCTGAATCTTTTTTAAGTGTGAACTCCGTCACGTTTACAGGCCTGGAAGCAGTTTTTAACTCTCTTGTCCCCGTTTCTCAGAGATGAGACCCCTGCTGGACCCTCTCTCTGGTGGTCTCTACGTACCATTTTGAACAGACCCCTCCAGCCGCTGTAGAACTCTTTCTGCTCTCTCTTGATCGCCTCCGCTAGCAGGTATTTTGCGATGTGCTGAAAAAGAGAAACAACGTTAACCATCATCACCACGTTAGACGATACGGTGTAAAAGACCAGTGATGGTCTAAAATTACAAACCTCCGTCAGCGTTTTCCAATATGATAATGTAATGATTTAATAACGCAGGAAAATGATCATTTAATAATTTGATAATTTAACATAACAGAATTGTTAATACAAATACTTGATAATGTAACAATATGATAACGTAACAATAATGTAACAATTTAAGAATGTAGCTATTTGATAATGTAACAATTTCATGCAAATTTCAATGCAAAAATACAATAATGTAACATGATAATGTAACAATTTAATAACGCAACGATTAAATAATGCATCAATTTGATCATTTAACGGTTCAATAATGTAACAAATTGATAATGTAACATTTTGATAGTGTAACAATACGATAATGCAACAAACTGACAATTTAATAATGTAACAATATGATATTGTAACAATCTCTCTCTCGGCGTAAAAGACTAGTGACAGTCCAAAATTACGAATCTCCGCGTTTCATTGCTACTCCCTTCACAGTGACGCTCACTGAGCCCCCTTGTGGTCGTGTCCCTGAACTTCAGCCTGCTAACATACAGAACTGCACAGAAACAAAGTGAACAGTGTAAATATGAAGTCGCCGGACCTTCGGGCAGCGGCGGTTGAGGGTCCTCTGCGAGTCGAAGTAGGTGATTGTGCGCTCAGGAACGTTGACGCAGACCAGAGACCAGTGAACCTCCAGATGGATCGGAATCAACAGATACTTCTTCTGGAAAATGTCCACCTGCACACGGGATTAAACACAGTTTAGCCAGATGTGTGGAGGTGGGACACGAAGACAGACACCATACAGTCAACACTCGCCTAGAAACACATCACACCCAACGGACTGATAATTAATACTGATCGATAGCCAATTAACACAAGCTCAATTCTGAACTGCTAACTTTAACATGTTCTACAAATCGCATGTAAACAAACTGCCTCACTGCTACACTCTCAGAAATAAAGGTACTAAACTGTCTCTGGGTCAGTTCCCCTCCTGTCACTGGGGTGGAACACTCAAGGCTCCATCTCAGTACCTTTAGTCAGGGAACATAACTGAACCATAATCCACTGAAATGATATGTTCTAAGCTGTACTGACTCCACACACCCCGTCTCGTCTCCAGGCTTTTATTTTACTGTTCTGTTTAAAACATTCGGTTATGAAAAGGTACAAATACGAACCTTTCACCTGGAAACACTTATTTAAGGTTCACAATCAGACCTTAAAACCACTGTTGGAGCTTTGAGGGAACATTTACACTGTTTGTACCTTGATGAATGAGAAATGTACCTGAACAGAACCTTCATTTCTAACAGTGTACAGCTCTATTCCAGCTAAATGTTAACGTTGGCTGCCGACAGCTATTTTAGCCACGCAGGTCTACTGTTACGATCCTGGGGGTGTGTGGTGTTTGTTTTGTGCTCTCTCTTTCTCAGTTATCACCTTTTCCCACAGGGTTAATGTCTGGAGGACTCTGATTGGCTACAGCAGGGGGCGCTCCAGCTACTTATGGGGCAGAGATGCACTGCAGAAGGGGAGGGCTGCTCCAGTGGTCGGACCTGTGCCCTCAGCCTCCACCTGACCAGACCGACCACCTGAATCTTTGTTTGTGAACTCATGTGTTACTGTTGTATGAGTTGGTCTAAATACTTGTAAACCCCTCTCTGCGTCAGTAGGGGGGGTGAGTGCCCTGTTTTGTATGTTGTTCTCTCCTGGTTTGGGACAGGGAGGTGGCCTTTGTGTAATTTGTTAGATGAGTTTAGTTCTGTCTTGGTTTCCAGTTTGTTTTGGGGCATTATTATCTCACCCCCTGAAGTTTTCTCTTCTATAAGCTCACCTGCACTTCACCAGTTTAAAGCTAGACTTACCGGCTTTCACAAGATGGTGCCTTTAACTGGTACGAGTTAAAAGAAATAAAGGCTGATAATTTTGAAAATGCTGCTTTTAGCATTAAATGGTTCTATACAGAACACGGTTTTAAATAGAACCATTACTACAGAACCCATTAAAGAACCATGTTTAAGTGTGTAGTGTTACTGACGTTTTTCGTCCACCGCTTGACGCCTTCATATCCTTTTGTCCTCAACTTATCATAGAAGAAGCTGTTAAAGAAGTGAACCTGAGAGCATGTGAGAGATACAAAGAGAGAGCGAGAGAGAGAGAGAGAGAGAGAGAGAGAGAGAGAGAGACAGAGAAAAAGAGAGAGAGAGCAAGAGACAGAGAAAAAGAGAGAGAGCACGAGAGTGAGAGTGAGAGAGAAAAAGAGAGAGAGCGAGCATGAGAGAGAGATCGAGCGTGAGAGTGAGATACAGAGAGAGAGAGAGAAAAAGAGAGCGAGAGAGAGAAAAAGAGAGAGCGAGAGACAAAGAAAAAGAGAGAGAGCGCGAGAGTGAGAGAGAAAAAGAGATAGAGCGAGCGTGAGAGAGAGAGCGAGCGTGAGAGAGAGCGAGCGTGAGAGAGAGCGATACAGAGAAAGAGAGAGATACAGAGATACAGAGAGAGAGAGAGAGAAAGAGAAAGAGCGAGAGACAAAGAAAAAGAGAGAGCGCGAGAGTGAGAGTGAGAGAGAAAAAGAGAAAGAGCGAGAGACAAAGAAAAAGAGAGAGAGCGCGAGAGTGAGAGTGAGAGAGAAAAAGAGATAGAGCGAGCGTGAGAGAGAGAGCGAGCATGAGAGAGAGATACAGAGAGATACAGAGAGAGAGAGAGAGAGAGAGAGGAGGTTATTTAAGTTTATACAGTGAAACTGTACATGAGAAAGGAAAATTCAGTCCAGATATAAACATATTTAAAGCAGTGTGAATGTGAGTGTTTTTGAAGGTATGTCTGGTTCTTACTCGGTCAGGAACAGCGTCCATGACCAAATCTCCATACATGTTCATCACCTGGACGAAACACACACATTAAATACTTTATCAGAAATAAAATCGGCACCAAAATTATATATATATATTGTTAGTACTGAAAAAATGCATTAAACAACTATTACTATGTTATTATTAGTATAACATTATTACTACTACTAATACTAATGGATAATACTACTACTAATAATATTAATACTAATATTAATAACAATCAAATCAGTTTATTTTTAGCTTTAATATAACTATAAATCACAAAGCACATCAATAATGATGATGACAGTCGTAAACACCACAGACTCTTTAATCAAATTATAAATATATAAAGTAATTGTGTATTTAAACCGTCGTATTCTGACAGGACAGGTTCTAAAGCCCCACCTGGTCATTGAGCCAGTTCTGTCCGTACAGCGTGCTCAGGTCGTCCATGGTCAGAACGTGGCGCTTATAGTTAACGCGGAAATCCCTCATCATGGCGGTTCCGGACATGCGCTGGTACGACTGCATTAAATGCTGCACCATCACCTTCCTGAGGAAACACCAGCGCATTAAACCCTGAATCACAGCTCGTTAGAGAGACGCGGTTTAGTCCGCAGTGTTTATTCCCTCACTCAGTGCCCTGTCCACCAGATTCTTACTCGAATCTTCCCGTTCCACCTTAAGGCCTCAGCACTTCTTGTGAAACTAAATTCTCGAGGGTTGTGCGAAGCTGAAAGCGCCTTCGCGAGATGACAGGCTCGCATACTTTCTGCGGTTTGGTGTTGCCTGTTGCAGATGCTCCACGTGACGCTATGACATTTAATGATACGTTCCACGCTGCTGGAAAACGACTCATTCACCGTTCTAACTATGGCGACGTTTGAGTTCAGAATACTGCCACCATTTAAGGTGGAACGGGGAAATTAGAACAAGAAACTGGTGAACAGAAACTGGAAACCAGCTTCTCAAACACATTTGAGGGACAAAGGTGCGATTTAGACTGCAGTTAGCACCATGCTAATCGGTGGGGTATAAGCTTCCATTACGTGTTGGCTACATTAACCTCGTAGCTCCAGCGCTAACACTAAAGAAGCTAACTTCAGACGCCAAACATGTTTTGGCTGACCGAGTCAGGCTCACTCGGAAAAACTGGGGGAATTAGATTTTTAGACGAGCTATCGCTTTAAAGATGAGGGTAAATGAGGACGTGGGTGACCTGTGTGGGCTGGAGAAGCTCTCGTTGAAAACGCTCTGCAGTCTCTCCACCACTTCATCCACGTGGATGGGGATCAAACTGCCGTACTGCTGCAGGAACTCGTCCAGAATACCTGACAACAAACAGCACAGAGGAAAAAATAAGAACTCACACAATTACAGACTTTTATAAGAACAAATTAAACCCAGTCCTGGAATAATTGAACCGTTTTATTCCAAAACACATTAAACACCACCAGCAACCACTTAGCAACGTCCTGTCAACAACCTGAAACAATATAGCAGCTACCAAGTAAACACCCAGTGACCACTTTGGATACTGTTGAAACCAACTCGAATGCCTTTGCAACCACTTTAAAACACAGCTGTTGCTTAGCAACACACTAGCAACATTCTAGCAACACCTTAGCTACTACCTAGAATACCATAGCAACCATGCCTTAAAACCTAAGCAACCACCTGGAACACCATAGCAACCGCTTAGCAACACTAAAGCATCAACCTAGCAACAACATGGAACAATACAGCAGCTAACAAGTAAACCATAGCGACCACCTTGGATATTGTAGAAACCGCTTAGCAACACTTCAGCTACTACCTGGAACACCATAGCAACCGCTTAGCAACACTAAAGCATCAACCTAGCAACAACATGGAACAATATAGCAGCTACCAAGTCAACCATAGCGACCACCTTAGATATTGTAGAAACCGCTTAGCAACACCCTAGCAACAATCTAGTAACTGCCTATCAACACCTTGGCTACTACCTGAAATACCCTAGCAACCATGCTTTAAAACCCAAGCAACCACCTGGAACACCATAGCAACCACCTAACACCTTAGCAACTGCTTAGCAACACCCAAGCATCAACCTAGCAACAACCTGAAACAATATAGTAAACCCCAGTGACAACCTTGGTAGAAATTGATTAGCAATGCCTTTGCAACCACCTAAAACTTCGTAGCAACTGCTTCCTAGCAACTGTCCAGCAACACCTTAGCTACTACCAGGATTACCATAGCAACCATGCATTGAAAACCCAGCAAGCACCTGGAACACCGTAGCAACCACCTGGAACACCATAGCAACAACTTAACACCTTAGAAACCGCTTAGCAACACCCAAGGACCAACTTAGCAACAATCTGAAACAATTTAGCAGCTACCAAACAACTCAGCGACTACCTTGATCAACTTTTCCCACCAAAACATAATGAAACACGAGAAACAGAGGTTCTGCAGTGACGGTAACGAGCTCAGCCCCGCGGTGGCGTCGCAGCTCTACCTTGTACACAGGAGATGTGTTCGCTGCTGAGCTGGTTCTGAGGGCTGGGCCGGTCGCGGGCCGCCAGAGGACCGCAGGGGGAACCCCGTCCTTCACCGTCGTCCCTGACGGAGCCGTCTTTACTCGTGGAGAGTCTGCTGGAGCTGCAGGAGTCTGAGGATCAGGAGGAAACAACAGCTTTCAGTTCACACATCATTAACAGCACAGTACAGATCAGCACTGTGAGCTGGAGAGTCCCACTACAGGAGCTCACTCAGCAGGAAAAGGGTGCTGATCAATAACCAATATCGTCTATAATGGCCTATGAGTGAGTGCATTCAATCATAATCTGATTTCTGCAGTTATCTGATTATTCAAATGATCATGTAAACAACACACTCTGATTTTTTAGATCAGGGTAAGGTCTAGAAATCCGATTAAGAAATCAGATGAAGAGGCTGGATTTTAGCTCAGTAATCAGATTTCTCAGTGCTGTAAACTCTTACTCTGATTTCTTTCGGATATCTCAGTCTGAGCATGTGCGAAACAAACGGCGGCACCGGAAATAAGCGAGCAGCGTCGCCGCAAAACGCAGCAAAACACTTTTGTACCAAATACATGCTTGACGAAATGAAGGGTTTAAATATTCTTCATGTTCTGATGATGTATGTTCATATTTTGAGGTAAAGCAGCAGCATGACATTTTGAGTTTTATGTTACGTTTACGTCACGTCTTATTCTGTGAGATTACTGGCTGGTTATAAAGCTGAAATCTGATTACTGTCTGACTCATGCAGACCCAGAGTTTCCCCATTATCTGATTACTCAAGAGCATATATATATATATAGACAGATAGATAGATAGATATAGATAGGTAGATTAAAATCACTCCACAATTATTACTGTCAGACTGTAAAACTACACACTGCAGATTCATACTGGATTAAAATCGCTCCACAATTATTACTGTCAGACTGTAAAACTACACACTGCAGATTCATACTGGATTAAAATCACTCCACAATTATTACCGTCAGACTGTAAAACTACACACTGCAGATTCATACTGGATTAAAATCGCTCCACAATTATTACTGTCAGACTGTTAAACTACACACACTGCAGATTCATACTGGATTAAAATCACTCCACAATTATTACTGTCAGACTGTTAAACTACACACACTGCAGATTCATACTGGATTAAAATCACTACACAATTATTACTGTAAAACTACACACTGCAGATTCATACTGGATTAAAATCACTCCACAATTATTACTGTAAAACTACACACACTGCAGATTCATACTGGATTAAAATCGCTCCACAATTATTACTGTAAAACTACACACTGCAGATTCATACTGGATTAATATCACTCCATAATTATTACCGTCAGACTGTAAAACTACACACACTGCAGATTCATACTGGATTAAAATCACTCCACAATTATTACTGTAAAACTACACACACTGCAGATTCATACGGGATTAAAATCACTCCACAATTATTATTGTCAGACTGTAAAACTACACACTGCAGATTCATACTGGATTAAAATCACTCCACAATTATTACTGTCAGACTGTAAAACTCCACACACTGCAGATTCATACTGGATTAAAATCACTCCACAATTATTACCGTCAGACTGTAAAACTACACACACTGCAGATTCATACTGGATTAAAATCACTCCACAATTATTACCGTCAGACTGTAAAACTACACACACTGCAGATTCATACTGGATTAAAATCGCTCCACAATTATTACTGTCAGACTGTAAAACTACACACACTGCAGATTCATACTGGATTAAAATCACTCCACAATTATTACTGTAAAACTACACACACTGCAGATTCATACTGGATTAAAATCACTCCACAATTATTACCGTCAGACTGTAAAACTACACACACTGCAGATTCATACTGGATTAAAATCACTCCACAATTATTACCGTCAGACTGTAAAACTACACACACTGCAGATTCATACTGGATTAAAATCACTCCACAATTATTACTGTAAAACTACACACACTGCAGATTCATACTGGATTAAAATCACTCCACAATTATTACTGTAAAACTACACACACTGCAGATTCATACTGGATTAAAATCACTCCATAATTATTACCGTCAGACTGTAAAACTACACACACTGCAGATTCATACTGGATTAAAATCACTCCACAATTATTACCGTCAGACTGTAAAACTACACACACTGCAGATTCATACTGGATTAAAATCACTCCACAATTATTACTGTAAAACTACACACACTGCAGATTCATACGGGATTAAAATCGCTCCACAATTATTACCGTCAGACTGTAAAACTACACACACTGCAGATTCATACCGGATTAAAATCACTCCACAATTTCTACTGTCAGACTGTAAAACTACACACTGCAGATTCATACTGGATTAAAATCGCTCCACAATTATTACAGTCAGACTGTAAAACTACACACACTGCAGATTCATACCGGATTAAAATCACTCCACAATTATTACAGTCAGACTGTAAAACTACACACTGCAGATTCATACTGGATTAAAATCGCTCCACAATTATTACAGTCAGACTGTAAAACTACACACACTGCAGATTCATACTGGATTAAAATCACTCCATAATTATTACCGTCAGACTGTAAAACTACACACACTGCAGATTCATACTGGATTAAAATCGCTCCACAATTATTACAGTCAGACTGTAAAACTACACACACTGCAGATTCATACTGGATTAAAATCACTCCACAATTATTACAGTCAGACTGTAAAACTACACACTGCAGATTCATACTGGATTAAAATCGCTCCACAATTATTACAGTCAGACTGTAAAACTACACACACTGCAGATTCATACTGGATTAAAATCACTCCATAATTATTACCGTCAGACTGTAAAACTACACACACTGCAGATTCATACTGGATTAAAATCACTCCATAATTATTACCGTCAGACTGTAAAACTACACACACTGCAGATTCATAACGGATTAAAATCACTCCACAATTATTACCGTCAGACTGTAAAACTACACACACTGCAGATTCATACTGGATTAAAATCACTCCACAATTATTACAGTCAGACTGTAAAACTACACACACTGCAGATTCATACTGGATTAAAATCACTCCACAATTATTACTGTAAAACTACACACACTGCAGATTCATACTGGATTAAAATCACTCCACAATTATTACCTGCTGTCTCTCTGTCCGCACCGTGGGGCTCTCTGTGCATTAGCGCCCTCTCTGGTTGCCTCTGACGCCTCCTCCTGGTCCTCCAGCGTGACCTCCTGAACCCCACAGACCCCGCCCACTTTGCCCGCTGACGCCAGGTTCTCCACTGCTGCGCCAGCCGGAACCGAATGCTCATACACCTCCGGGTTCTGTGACCCCACCAAGCTGGTCGACTCAAGCTTGGCGCGTCAGCCCAAGTGTGGGCAGGGTAGTCAGGAAAGTCCCTGGCTTTGAGGCCTGCCTGATTACGCAGCGGCTGCAGGGCCTCTAGCAGCACGCAGTTGTCCTCGCTTTCGGAGTTTCCACGGAAACTCTCATCCTCATCCGCCTCCTCTTCCATGTCTTCATCTTCCCCATCCATCTCTTCCTCCTCCTCTTCCTCTTCATCAGGTACGGTGTACTCCGCCCCCCACAGGCTAACGTCCTGCACGCCGCGGCCCAGTTTGAGCTGAGCCGGGCTGGGTGCGTACTGGGCCGCCGCTGGGTCCATTAGATGCCTCCCACCAATAGCGCCCCCGCTGGCGGTGCCATCTTCGCCCGCCGTTAGCATAAGCTCATTGGGCCAGTGCGTTTGTGCTAGGCCGCTAGCACTGTCCCTCATGGTCCACGGGCACCCCACCACCTCCGCCAGCCTGACTCCACACCAACACTAATACAGCGCAACAGCCAGCCAGAAGGGGGCGCTCACACTGGCACAGGAATTCAGACTGAAAAAGAAAAAACAAATGATAACAATAATAACCATAACACAGAATAACTCATATGAACATTATAGAGCTTTTTAAATGAAACAGTAGAAGCCATATCGCCCCCTACGCTTCCTGTAGTGTATTACAGTCTGTCAGAGTGACTGTGTGGATCATATGAACATTATAGAGGCTTTTTAAATGAAACAGTAGAAGCCATATCGCCCCCTACGCTTCCTGTAGTGTATTACAGTCTGTCAGAGTGACTGTGTGGATCATATGAACATTATAGAGCACTGCTGGTTGTAGGTAATCAGTGTGTCATATACCCACTCATAATAGACATTAGTTATTTTCCAGCGTCTTTCTGGCCAAATTGCAAGTGGTAAAAATAAAAAAGCGTAAAAAATGTCAATGTTTCCATCAACCTGATGTTTTGGTTCATTAATACAGTTTGTCATGTTTGCATCTTTATTTTCACGTTTGTCGCGTCTTGTGTGCATTTAGTCTCCCTGACTTTCCCTCCACTCACAGACAGACCTTCTGTTTTAGTTATTTTGTTGTTCTGTGAGAGAACCTGTTTCTCTGCCATGGTGCTGTTTGAGCTGTGTTGATCCTCAGTGCAGCTCCGCCTCTCCACCACGCTGTGTGGGGTTGATTGAGGGAAATCTTTCATGATGCTAAATTTATCCATAAATTCATTATTTTTCAGTTATTCTGCTTCTAAACTGTGGAGCTCAGTTCAGCTTTTATTAGACAGTCGAGCTCAGAGCTCACTTTTAATAAACACCTGAAAACGCAGCTCTTTAACTCAGAGCTTCAGTAAAACTCTACTCTATCTGTTTAATCTGATCTGTTATTGTCTCATATGATTTTAAACGAATACTCACAGCTTCTTCTATTACTGTAAAAACATTAACACCTGTCTGTAAAGCACTCTCAGCTGCCACTGGCATGAAAAGTGTTATAAAAAATAAAGATGTTTTTTTTAACCCAAAACAAGCTTTAACACTGTAGGTTTCCACAACATTTCAGGTTTTAAAAAACAGTTCTGAAGCATTAAATAGTTTTAGGATGCTTTCACCACTGAAGGTCCAGACCAGGGTTCATGTTTAGGTCACACTGTCTACATCTAATCTGGTTAGTTTTGGTTCCTCATTGCAGTTTATCGTGCGACTAAAGAACTCTGCGTGACACACCTGCATCCTGTCGTCATCACCTGCGTGGGCTGCATCTCTGTACTGGACTAGACTGGTTTGTAGAGCGTCTGATGGTGGCGTGAATTCGGCGGGCAGCCTTTTCCATTTGAATGGGGTAAAATGTTGACTTGACTTTTTCTTTGAACCGAATTCAGTTAAATGTCCGGTCTCCTCCCTGAGAGCTACCACGGCTCACTTTTACTTCTCTCCCGCTTCTTTTTCTTCCTCCACTGTTTAACAGGTCGTCATCATGATCTTCCATCTCATTCGAGAGCTCTCTGATTGTCTCGTCTGAAGAGGCTAGAAGTCCTGGTGTGGTTCTGGATGGTCAGTTATCGTTCTCAGCTCATACTGCGAACCTGACTCGGTCATGCAGGTTTCTCCTGTAAAACATCCGGAGGATCCGACCCTTCCTCACTCGAGAGGCCACCCAGGTGCTCGTTCAGTCTCTTGTCATCTCAAGCCTTGACTGCTGCAACTCGCTCTTGGCTGGTCTTCCTATGTGGCCATCAAGCCTCTGCACCTCATCCTGAATGCAGCAGCTCGGCTCGTCTTCAATCTTCCTAAGTTCAGTCACGTCACTCCACTGCTGCGCTCCCTTCACTGGCTTCCTGTAGCTGCATCTGATTTAACACCCTGATGCCTACAAAGCCAAAAATGGACCTGATGGCAATGGTCAAAACTCAAACTGTACCTCAAGCGCTTCGAGCTTCAAGTACAGCTCAGCTGGACCCGCCGTCTTTCAACACATGTGGAAGACGAGCATCAAGACTGTTCTCTGTACTGGAGTCCAGGTGGTGGAATGAGCTCCCACTGGCTGTCCGAACAGCAGAGTCTCTCACGGCCTTCAAACACAGATTGAAGACCGTCTCTTTATACAGCACTTAAATGAGCACTGAGTTAAGTACTTAATGTAATGTATTGTCCAGCACTTACACTGTGTCCAATTCTGTTTCTTTTAAGTTTTAATACAGGCTTTTGTTCCTAGCAGTATCTGAGCTCAGGAGTAGTTTGTAGTTGACCTATTTGTACTAAAGGATACTTTCTCTGAGTCGACGACAGAGACCACCTCTTTTGGTTTGGTCCTGTGGTCTGAACCGTGGCACCTTTCACACCTGCTATTTTGGTTCAGACCAAACAAAGTAGGCGGGAAACGAACCTTAGATGGTGGTGCAACCGTCTAAGCCAGGCAGGTCAAAGTGGAGACCTTCCAGTCCAAAGTGCAAAGTGTGTTTAATGAGGCAGTGCAGTCTGCAGTGTGTTGGTCTGTGAGGTCTGGAGTCTGATAAACAAGGTCTAATCGTTGTCTCTCTCTTCAGGAGATCGCAAGTTTGATCCCCGGTGATGCTGCAGCCGTCGGTGTCCAGCAGTCCAAGAGAGCTTGCTCTCTCTGGGTGGGCAGGATGGCCCCCTGTCTCCCCCCATCACTCAGCGTGATGCTGCCAGCGCAGGTGTCTGTTAGCTGACATAACAGATCTGGCGGTCAGCGTCTCCTCCGAGCGCGTTCAGCTGTACAGTGAAGCTGCGTTAGCAACAGTTAGAAGGATGCAGTGGAGCTTCACAGAACTCAGAGGAAGCCTGTGTTTGCCTTCACCCTCTTAGCGCTGATGGTATCGTGTGACTGGGGGAGTCAGAACTAGTGGGTGGAACTGGAAAAATTCCTTCCAAAAAAAAAAGGTTTATCTAATGTATTATAGTTTATTATATTTTATCAAGTAGTTGTTTCGCACACCTGTCCTGCATGTTTTATTATTTATCTGCTATAACACACACATCAGCTCAGGTAGGGCTTATTACAGAGCTGATTAGCTGGATCAGGTATGTTAGAGCGGGAAAACACCAAAACATGCAGGACAGCGGGCCTCCAGGACCAGGAATGGGAGCCTCTTAACTGTCTTTCACAATAACAATTTTTCTCTTCAAAATACATTATAACAATGTAATACGATGCAGTCATGTTAGTAAACAGGAATAAAAGCCTTTGAACCTGAGTAACTCAGTGTGTGAGGTGTAAACAGAGAGATTCAGAGTGGTTTGGTGTGAAATGGTTCAGATGTCTGTACAGTGGTGGTGATGGGAACCAGGGGTCGCCATGACTACAACACAAATATAGACATTTTATTTACTATCCAGAACCACCAGTGAACCTACACGAGTCTTCTGAGTTTAAATGGAATGTTGATGATGGGAAAATAGTGGAAAATCTGAAATAATAAGTTTTCTTTGGGGACTATTTTGCCTCACAGCGCCCTGCATGTATCCCTCCACCATGAATGGAGTTTAAGTTCTCTAAACTACCATAAAACAGTGTCTCAGTCATCAGGCAGTGAATTCATAACCATTTCATGTAGGAACTTTCTGTGAGGGAGCTTTTAGAGGTGGACGTCTGGTTCCTATCACCACCACTGTGAACAGTTCTGACTCGGTAAGTTTATCTAGAACGGAGCGTTTCACACCAAACCACTCTGAACCGCTCTGTTTACATCTTAACCGGTGGATTAGGCAGATATTTGGGAAAGTGGGTGGAATTTCCCTTTAAATGGTTTAAAGAGGACTAATGATTAACGTTCTACGTTCCTAAACGTTCTCAGGTTCTCAGTCGTTTTAACCTAAGGTGGAACGTGTTTGATGTGTCCAGTGTGTTCAGGGGGATCGGTGGTGTGTGTTTGTGTTCGCCGCACGAAGCTGAATTTAGCTCCTTTATCGAATTCCCGTTCCACCTTAAGCGCTGCAGCAGCCGCGCTCCGGCGCCCAGGCTCCTGACTGTAAGCGCTGCCGTATTTAAGGTGGACCGGGGGAGTTCGGAGGAGGAGCTGGCGGTTAGGAAGCCAACTTCAGCCGCGCGCTGGTTGTTCGGTTAAACACTCACCTGCAGCCGAGCCCCGCAGCAGAAGGCGCTAGTAATCCGCTAATAGGCCGTTATAATGCGTTATAACCGCTGGGTTTCGGTGGAGCTCCGGGTTTAATTCGCTCCTGTTTCTGTTCGGCTCTCATTCATTGAGCGCCGGCGCGACTTTACAGCGAAACACTGCACTTCCGCCGCGCGCCGATGACGCCACCGCGAGGAAACTGTTCGATCTTCCAATCAGAAGCTGCGATCAGGAAGGCGGGCTTCGGCCTGACCAATCAGAGCCGCGATAACTGCGCCGCTAATCAATATTCAGTTAATTTTGTGTGAGAAACGCTTTTTTTCCCCCGATTTACGAAAAAATCAACGAAATTTATTTTATATGTCCCGCACTGTCTAATATTATATATTCTAATAGATTTAATTAAAAAAGATCGCGGTAAAAAATTTTTTTCCATACAACATAAAAATTAGAACAGTTTCTAAGTCGTCATGTGAAAAAAAAATACATTTTTTAATATCTGAAAAAAATGATTATATTTCTTTAATTTTATGCATGAAAAAAATTTGGTGTTAATTTTTCTGATAATATTTCTAAATATTTCATAAACTGATGTGGGAAAGAATGTTATGTTTCTCAATATTTCTATTTTTAAATATTTAAAATTTTAAATGTTCCAATAATCAAAAAAAAAAAATTCTAAATATTTCTTAAACTGTTGTACATTTTTCTAATATCTAAATATAATGATAATATTTCTTAAATTGGTACATTAGAAAATGTTACATTTTCTAACATAAAAAATATTTCTTAAACTGTGAAGTGAGAAAATATAAATTTTTCCAATATACTTAATTATACCCAAAAAAAATCTTAAAATGTGTACAATAGCTGTGTTGAGGTCATTTTTAGGTGTTCTAAAGTGTGGAGAAGCTTTAAATGATGGAATATCAGTATATCAGTAAACTGTAAATGAATCTCAGAGAAAAAGAAAACCAGATCAATAGTAGAATATGAGCCCTTTAATAAAATACATATTTTGGCAGCAGCTTTGCTTTACAGTAAGACTGACTGCACCACACTCTCTTCTCACACAGTTACATACTTAATATAATAATATTTCCCTATATATTTAAGGATCTGTGTGATAATATGAGGACAGTGTGCTGCTATTAGATCCAGTACATAAAATATTAATATTATAAATATTTATCCTGCTTTTGTAATGTTTTATTAGAGGCTTAATGTAGAATTCCTGAATCTATCACTGCGTAATCAGGCTTTCCAATGTTAGGGGGAATTAAATTCTTTATTAAGACACCAAAAACAGCACAATTACAGTAATAGTTAAATTATAGTTCACAGATATTTAACACAGTTATAAAGACTGTATAAATAAGACCCTGAACTTACAATACAGCACAGTTCTCTTAAAAATTAAACATAAACATTCAGGTATATATTCAATTAATGAAATATAACAATGTGAATTAAGAATTAAGTATTTATTATAACCAATTATTACTCTAATTACTCTCATACTCCAGAGTATGAAGCACAGTAAAAGTCTTTCATCTTCATCCGAACACACTGCACCGCTGACCCGAGTCTCCGGTGCTCTCGAAGAACATGAAATCCTGCAGAGAACCAAAGAGAGTGACTGAGTGAATAACTGAGTGAATGGATGAATGAAAGAATATGTGAATGAATGTGTGAATAATGAAGTGACTGAGTGGCTGAATGAATGAATATGTGAATCAGAGTGAGCGAATGGATGAATGAATAAATGAATGAATGCCAATTAGCGAACGGATGAATGAATGATCCAAATAACTGAATAATTGAATGAATGAGTGAGTGAACACAAAATAACTGAGCGAGGGAACGAATGAATGAGTGAATGAATGAAAATGAGTGTGAGTGAATGAATGAGCAAATGAGCGAATGAATGAATGAATGAATGAGTGAGTGAATGAGCGAATGAATGAATGAACACAGCCCATGACTCACTATGAGGAAACAGGCTCCCAGCAGAACGGCCTTCATTCTGACGTCCAGGTCGAGAGGGAAGTTGATACCGAAGTTATCGGCGTCGGTCAGTGACTCTTTAATCAGTCCACTCCACTGCTTACTGATCCGGCCAATCACAGAGCCGTCCTTACCTTTCACCTGACAGCGGAGGGGCACAATACAGGTGTGTTTCAACTGTGACGGCATGATAACAGGTGTGTTACAGGTGTGCAGGTTTGTTACCACTGTGGAGGTATGATACAGGTGTGTTACAGGTGTGTTATAGGTGTGCAGGTTTGTTACCACTGTGGAGGTATGATACAGGTGTGTCACAGGTATGTAGGTGAGTTACAGTGGTGGAGGCATGACACAGGTTTGTTATAGGTATACAGGTGTGTTACAGGTGTGTTATAGGTGTGCAGGTTTGTTACAGCTGTGGAGGTATGATACAGGTGTGTTACAGGTGTGTTATAGGTGTGCAGGTTTGTTACAGCTGTGGAGGTATGATACAGGTGTGTTACAGGTATGCAGGTGAGTTACAGCTGTGGAGGCATGACACAGGTTTGTTATAGGTGTGTTATAGGTGTATTAAAGGTGTTCATGATGTTGGCGTGCCAGTGTGTTACCAGTATATTACAAGTTGCAAGGTGTGCAGGTGTCTTACAAGTGCATTACTGTTGTGCAAGTGTGTTACAGGTGTGCAGGTGCCTGTAAGTGTACAGGTGTGTTACAGCTGTATAGGTGTGTTAATGGTGCCTTACAGGTGTGCAGGTGTTACAGCTGCATAGGTGTGTAAATGGTGCCTTACAGGTGTGCAGGTGTGTTACAGGTGAAGAAAACAAATGTAAAACTGGTGATACAGCGTTTTCTCCTGACAGTGATGAAATGAAACATCAACATACAAAACAAATACAAACATAACACACCTGTAGCCACTGTGTTTACCTGCCTTGAATACGTGAAAAAGCTGATGTAAAGAAACTAACGAACAGAAGTCTTAGAGAAACAGCTCAAACAAACATGCTAATGTGGCTGAGAGTGAATGGAAGCTGGAAGTTTCTTTGACTGAACTATTCCTTAAAGATCTCACGCTGAAACACACACATCAAAGTCAACGTCTCCGCAGCAGCTGATGGTGCACAGTGGCCCCTCGATGGTCAGCAGCGGCTCATGCGAAGCCCCCAGCACAGAAAATTTGGGCAGGAATGGGTGCCAGTTCTGAACCACGAATCCGATTGTATTCCCCGGAGGAGCCTGGACCTCCATCTGCAATCAATCATCAATAAACAGTCATCAGTTGCTTTATTGCTGCAATCCGTCAACCTCTCAGGGATCCACCCACATCTGTATTCTTTCATAGCTACTGCTGTGGACAAGATTTACAGAGATCAGCCCCCATTAAACATAATGAGAAACTGTTTATATCACAATACCTACATTTAGAGTCGGTTATTCATTCAACCTAATGAGAAACTGTAGAACAGACTCAGTTTATATCACAATACCTACATTTAGAGTCGGTTATTCATTCAGCCTAATGAGAAACTGTAGAACAGACTCAGTTTATATCACAATACCTACATTTAGAGTCAGTTATTCATTCAGCCTAATGAGAAACTGTAGAGCAGACTCAGTTTATATCACAATACCTACATTTAGAGTCATTTATTAAATTCCCTCAGCAGCACCTGATTTAATTTAACCCCTTAAAATGTCTCATTTCATATTAAGGCTTAGTATTCAGTAACTACAGGGATGTCAGTGAAAACGGGCTGAGCTATTCTAAGATTATAGACGTGTGTAATAAAACTTTGGTCATTTAAGGAGTTAATGAAGTATTGATTAGATAAAGTAGGTACTGGATGAGCCTTCCTTGAGGAGAGAGCAGTAAATGATTAAGTAAACACACTGACATACTTTAATGCTATTTGCTATAGAGGATATTATTAGCCTATTACATATGTCAATGCAAATGAGTTCTATATAATCATACACTGATACGAACAAAATGATTTTAAAACAAAATAAAGCAGTTCCGGCAACACTACTGTAGGGTTCTGTTCATAAGGCTATATGACACCCACATAAGGTTATAACATGGTCATAACAACTGACATAACCCTTTATAAATGTTTATGAAGGCCTATTCCAATGGGCATCATTCGCTCTAAAGGATATATTTGCCAACTTACTTAGCTAAAGTAGCCCTTGTGACAGAAGGCGCCTATTGGAAAAAGCATTAATAAATATTTATCTAGAGTTACATCAGTTGTCATGACAACCTTATGTAGGTGTCTTACAGCCCAATGAACAGCACACAACAGAAAAGTGTTACCAAAAATTTAGTGTAATTGACAAGATTTTAGTCTCTAATAATACAACATTATGACATTATAATACTACTACTAATAATAGTAACAATTATTATTATCAATATTGTTAGTAGTATTAGTCGTAGTACAATCAATCAACAGTCAGCTCAACAGCAGCAAATTAATCATTTGCATGAAGTCACTGATAAAACTGATCAAATCTTGACCTTGAGAACGAGTCCTTGAACTACAGCCGGAGTGCAGTATTGATTATTTACATCACTGTTTGATCCTGTCTGACAGTGTAATAAAGGTAGTAGCTGTACATGCAGGTTTAATAACTAACTTCTTGCTCACTCAGCAGCTCCTCCAGAAGTAAACAGTGGAAAATCTCAGGCAGTAAAACGTCCTGTACATAATACAGGTGTAAACCTCTGACCTCAGAGTGAGTCACTGCCTTTACATTCATTAGGAAACGATTCAGCACAACACAAACCTCAGATTTCACCACCGTTCAGTTTGATCCAGTTATTTTGGTATGATTCAAAGTTATTATTAGAAATATACTGAATACATAAAAGTAAGTGGAGGAACCGTTTACACAGTAGTGAAATATGGACAATAACAACAATAAACCAGCTATACTGAGCTGTATTGGGCTGTATTGAGTGTTATTGATTAGTATTGAGTTGTACTGATTTTTTTGTTTAACATTGAGCTATACTGAGTTATACTGAGTTGGATTAAGCTGTATTGAGCTATACTGAGTTATACTGAGTTGGATTAAGCTGTATTGAGCTATACTGAGTTTTACTGAGTTGTATTAAGCTGTATTGAGCTATACTGAGTGATACTGAGTTGTATTAAGCTGTATTGAGCTATATTGAGTTATACTGAGTTGTATTAAGCTGTATTGAGCTATATTGATTTATACTGAGTTGGATTAAGCTGTATTGAGCTATATTGATTTATACTGAGTTGGATTAAGCTGTATTGAGATATATTGAGTTATACTGAGTTGTACTGAGTTGTATTGAGCTGAATTGAGTTGTATTGAGTTGCATTGAGCTGTATTGCGTTGTACTGAATTTTTTGTCGAATATTGAGTTAAATTGAGATGTACTGAGTTGTAACAAGTTGTTTTGAGCTGTACATAGTTGTACTGAGTTGTATCGAGTTGTATCAAGCTTTTATGAGCTGTATTGAGTTGTATGGAGTTGTACTGAGCTGTATTGAGTTGTACTGAACTGTATTGAGCTGTTATGAGTTGTATTGAGTTATATTGAGGTGTATTAAGCTGTATTGAGTTGTACATAGTTGTATTGAGTTGTATTAAGCTGCACTGAGTGGTATTGAGTTGTATTAAGTGGTATTAAGCTGTACTGAGCTGTACTGAGCTGTACTGAGCTATATTGAGCTGTATTGAGCCGTACTGAGCTGTATTGAGTTGTACATCGTTGTACTGAGTTGTGCTGAGTTGCATTAAGCTGTATTGAGTTGTATTGAGCTTTATTGAGCTGTACTGAGCTGTATTGAGCCGTATTGAGTTGTACTGAGTTGTATTAAGTTGTATTGAGCTGTAAGAAGTTGTACATAGTTGTACCGGGTTGTATTAAACTGTATTGAGTTGTATTGAGTTGTATTGAGCTGTAGTAAGTTGTATTGAGTTGTATTGAATTGTATTAAGCTATATTGAGCTGTATTGAGTTGTATTGAGCTGTAGTAAGTTGTATTAAGCTGTACTGAGTTGTATTAAGCTGTACTGAGTTGTATTGAGTTGTATTGAATTGTATTGAACTATATTGAGCTGTATTGAGTTGGACTGAGTTGCAGTACCTCTTGCAGACAGCAGGGGCACCAGCAGGAAGTGCATCGGAATGGTTTAACGAGGTGAATCACTTCCTGTTCATTGTGGTCAGTGATTTTGAGGTCGAAGCTCCTCAGCGGGCCGCAGCAGTTCCGGGTGCAGCAGTCGTTCTGCTCCTTGGCGCTGTAGATCTTCTGACCCAAACTGTTCTTTATTTCATACCGGTTATTCGTCTCAAAGCCGATGATCGCTGAACATGAGCACGAGGAGTGATGAGAGGACAAGATGAGTCAGAGTGGCTCTGAACGGAAGCTAATCTCTTACACAGTGGAAATGTGCTGCTATATATTGGAAAATAATATGGCATATGGTTCCTAATGCAGCTCATGCCAATATATGTCAGGATTTAAAACACCATCTAAAATATTTGGCTTTTTAATCTTTTACATTGTGTGAAAATTTCAGGATGAATGAACCTAAAATTATTCAAAACACTGGTACATTAATGTACATTGAAAATATAAATGTTTTTTCCTTCTGCTGAAATGTTACCATTTAATTTGTTTACGACGTCAGGAAAACATCGGCTGCTGCGGTTCAAAATAACAGAATATACTGGTGGATTCCATCTTATCTATACGTTGTTATCTTTAATTAGCCCAAATATACAGTATGATTGAATAAAATAATGCATTGCAGTATAAAGTTCCCTACCTGTACATGATTAATATATTATACAATCATATGATCAATATATGTACCAATATAAACCATTATATACATCAAATGTATGGAAATGCTCAGGTCTGTGGTCCATACTTTTTCTCCATGTATATAAAATCTATCAATAATTTCTTATTACAAATATATTGTAGAATATATTTACAATATACTATGAACGAGACACCATATATTTTAATATACAACAAACATTATATAAGCTTAATATCTGTATGTTGTGTAAAGGCTGGACGAATCAGTTTTACAGGAGAAAGTGCACCAAACGTCACAGATCATCTTTACCTTCAAGAAGCTCGACCTGCTGGTGGACCAAAATCTGATCAATCTGCAAAATAGAAAGGCACAGTTTTAGTAAATCTTCATTATGGATGTAAATTTAATTGAATATTTTTATAAACGTTCCTAACTCTTGCATTTTCAGTCAATTTAGAACTTTTTTATTTACAGCTTCCTGCTATGTGAAACAGTTCATAGCAGCATATTAGAATCATTTCACGCTGTAAAAAGTGTCTCATCAGATCTACTTAAAAAAATGACTTCATCTGATAACAAATAACTGAACCAGTTTAATTCAACTCAAAAATGACTTTAATTGAAAGAATCGTTCATTCAAAGTATTTATTTAGGTTGAATAAAACTAGTTAATTTATTTGTTACCACATGAAGTCATGTCTTAAGTATATGGTTCTATCTAGCAACAAAAAAGCGTTCTGTTATTGTTACAAGCTTGACAAACAATAGCAGAACCCTTTTTGGTGCCAGATAGAACCATATACAACACATTCTCCATCAATCTGAAGAACCGTTTCTCCATGCAAAGGGTTCTTTAAGTGTTTATGGTTCTATATAGAACCATTGTCTTTACTGAAGAAGCCCTGAAGATCCATCTTTAAGGGTGTATGTGTGCATTAATTACCACAGCTTTGTTCTTATTCTTAGTAAATGCAGGCGCCACGATTTAACAGCTGCACTATTTAAGGTGGAACGGAAAATTCTAATAAGAAACCAGATTCCACACCTCTGACCCGCCAGGCCTAAACACCTGCGGCTAATAAAGCTCTCCTATCTGAACTATTACTAACTATAACCCTTATCTTTTATTAGTTTATTATACTGATACAGAGCTCAGGATTTCTGACTGCAGCTACTAATAAAACACACAGGTAGCTGAGATACGAACACTGTGTCCAAATCCATTCTTTATGATGTGTCCCAACATTTTCAATAATGCTGTATTTATTAAACAAGAATAAATAAAGATTAACAAAGTTCTATTAACTGATGTACTTGTATGTTGGATTAGACAATAGGGTGAGGATCTACACAACGATGTAATATATTGGACTCTAATACAATATATTATTATTATATTGCATTATACTGTTATGTATTAAATATATTGTTGCTGTCCAAAGAAAAATATGAATCTTTATTTTTTCAATTTTTACCTTTCTACATCATTTGAGTGTGACAGCTGTTGTTTACATTGTGTGAAAATTTCATGAAGATTGGACCAATAGAAATGCTCCAAAAATGCCTGGAATAATATCTCTTTACTTTAACTTACACTAAAGGGGAAGAGCGTTTTTACCCTCTGCTGTAAAGTTGGCATTTTAGAGACACTTGTTTTTCTCTGGACAGTAACAACATATAATACACTGTAACAATTTTTATAAGGTTTTCGTGAGTATATAATGATTCTAATATGATGACATCACTCCACAACTTCATAGATCTCAACTAATCAATATGAAGCTGTAAATGAAACAGAATGAGTTTGTCCACAGTGAAGAACAGAGACAGAGAAGGTTCTAAAACACTCGAGAAAGCTGGAGAACATCCAGAATGAAGTTCTAATAAAATTAACATCCAGAAAGAAGTTCTAATAAAATTAATATTCAGAATGAATATCTAATAAAATTAATGTACAGAATGAAGTTCTAATAAAATTAACATCCAGAATGAAGTTTAATAAAATTAATATTCAGAATGAAATTCTAATAAATTAATATTCAGAATGAAGTTTAATAAAATTAATATTCAGAATGAAGTTCTAATAAAATTAACATCCAGAATGAAGTTCTAATAAAATTAATATCCAGAATGAAGTTCTAATAAAATTAATTTAAGAAATGAAGTTCTAATAAAATTAATGTCCAGAATGTCTTATATTTGAAAAATGGTATCAAATCTATTGGTGAGAAATATGATAAATAGATTACAGTGTATAAATAAATTACAGTGTATTACTTGCTGTTCGGAATTTCCCAAAATGTTAAATATTGAATAAATGCCCTCTGCTGTTTACCTTACAGTATTTCAGCTTATACTGTATAAGTTATTACTCAATAAATCAACAGCAATTATTAATGTAACAAATTGGTTCTAAACCTTTGAACTATGGTGTATGTTAACATATTCCAGTGTGTATATGGGATAATACTAAAATGCCAAAAATTAAAAGTAAAGAATAAAAAAGAAACAAACAAAAATTTGTTTGATGTGGTTAGACTCTCACCTGTGAGAGGTATTCCAGTCCAGGTGGGGCTGCAGGTGGAGCATAAGCTGGAGCAGCAAAGCCATAAACTGGTGTTTTCTCCATTATTCGCACTGATAATGATTAAAAAATTACAGTCCAGTGTTACTACAGTTAAAACAAAAAACTGCCATAAAAAGAATATTTTGTTGTTAAAGTGAAATAATAAAATATACAATAAATTAAGTTAGACCTAAGAATATAATATGAAAAAATTTAAGAAAAATCTCTCAGTCCTGCTATTGATGTCTTGAAGAGGGTCATGTTGCTCGCCTAGTTCCCAACAGATTACATTATGGATTTTTATGAAGAACTTCTAGAAAAAAATTATTTAATTTCTACAACTGTGCAAAATTTCAGAGTTGTTCTATAAATAGTCGTTTAGTTATTAATCTTAAAATTTTACTTCAACAGGTTCTAAGTGTAAAGACTGAGTTTAACAATTTACAAAAGCAATGAACTGAGCTGAAATATTAATAATAATATTGCAGTTTAAATCAATGATTTTCATCCTCATTTTTGAAGGGTGTACTTTTTACATCTGAATGTGAAATCTTTAATCTTTAAAATGTAATCATTTTCCAAAATACTTTTTATAAATTTAGGTTTTATGTATGAGTACAACCGAACCTCCTCTCAGTACAACCAAAACCCTCCCAGTACAACCGAACCTCCTCTCAGTACAACCAAAACCCTCCCAGTACAACCAAACCTCCTCTCAGTACAACCAAAACCGTCCCAGTACAACTGAACCTCCTCTCAGTACAACCAAAACCCTCCCAGTACAACCAAAACCCTCCCAGTACAACTGAACCTCCTCTCAGTACAACCAAACCCTCCCAGAACAACCAAAACCCCTCCCAGTACAACTAAACCCCCGGTAGTACAATCGAAACTCCTCCCAGTACAACTAAAACTCCTCCCAGTACAACCAAACCTCCTCCCAGTAGAACCAAAACTCCTCCCAGTACAACCGAAACCTCTCCCAGGACAATCAAAACTCCTCCCAGTACAACCAAAATCCCTCCCAGTAAAACCGAAACCCCTCCTAGCACAACTGAAACGCCTCCCAGTACAACCAAAACTCCTCCCAGTACAACTGAAACTCCTCCCAGTATAACCAAAACTCCTTCCAGTACAACCAAACCTCCTCCCAGTACAACCAAAACTTCTCACAGTACAACCAAAACCCTCCCAGTACAACTGAAAACCCTCCTAGTTCAACCAAAACCCTCCCAGTACAACTGAACCTCCTCTCAGTACAACCAAAACCCTCCCAGTACAACCAAAACTCCTTCCAGTACAACCGAAACCTCCCCCCAGTACAATCAAAACCCTCCCAGTACAACTGAACCTCCTCCCAGTACAACCAAAACTCCTCCAAGTTCAACCAAAACTCCTCCCAGTACAACCAAAACCCTCCCAGTACAACCGAAACCTCCACCCAGTACAACCAAAACCCCTCCCGGTACAATCGAAATTTCCCCCAGTACAATCAAAACTCCTCCCAGTACAACTAAAACTTCTCCCAGTACAACCAAACCTCCTCCCAGTAGAACCAAAACTCCTCCCAGTATAACCGAAACCCTTCCCAGTACAATGAAAACTCCTCCCAGTATAACCAAAATCCCTCCCAGTACAACCAAAACCCTCCCAGTACAACTGAAACTCCTCCCAGTACAACCAAAACCCCTCCCAGTACAACTGAAACTCCTCCCAGTATAACCGAAACTCCTCCCAGTACGACCAAACCTCCTCCCAGTACAATCGAAACTTCTCACAGTACAACCAAAACTCCTCCCAGTACAACCAACACTCCTCCTATTACAACCGAAACCCCTCCCAGTGCAACTGAAACTCCTCCCTCTGCAGGTCGTCACTGGTCATGTGACCCGTGTCTGAGAGGAAGATAGTCATGGAGGTTGTGGATGAAACTAAAGGCTTAACATCAACACAGACGGACGCGACTGTACGACACACTGCAGGCGAAGAGGCTGAACAGATAAACAGTTGGTAATTGGTTACTGTGTAACGAGCTGATTTGCATATTCCGCCCCACAGCAATCAGATTGCGGTCTGACTGACCAGAGACGCATTTGACTACCAAGTGTAATGAGGCTAAAATCTTATCAGATCAGATACTGGACACAGGAACTGACCAGGTGTAAACGGGGTCCAAGTTACTCAGTACTTAAGTAGTTTTTGATCTGATACTTTTGTACTTTTACTCAAGTTGTTTTAATTGAAGGTACTGTTAGTTTTACTTGTGTCTTCTCTTTACCGAAGTATCAACACTTCTACTTAAATATTGATTCAGGCCACTCCACCCACCTCTGATTAAGACCGTCCATCACCACTAAAGCAGCTGATTGTTTATTACTAACACGCAGAATGTGCAGCTGTAATGATGATAGGAGATAATTACTGCAATTAACATGTCAATCAGAAATAATAAGCAGCTTTTCACACAGAAACACTTTCTAAAGGAGAAGTGTCAAATGAAGCATCAGTGGCTTTGCTTGTGTTAAAATATCAAAATTTTAAGCGTTTTCTGTGCTGACAGGCTAATTTAGAAGAATCTGACAATGTAATCCTAATAAAATACTTCTGCTAGTGATAACATTAATAACTATAACAATAATTAATAATAATACATAGCAGATGTTTGTCCTAAAACATTTAACAAGGTGAAGATTTTCCATAATAAAGTTTGCGATCTTAACTCTAAATCATCTCTAAATTATTTTTTAAAGATTCAGAAAGCGATTATTTCACAGAAATTAACTTGAGGCTACGTAAAGCTTTATTTACCTGTAGATTATTTTAGAGTGCGCATAACTATGAAACACAATCTGGTAAACTGCACAACTATTCTTATGTTCTAAAACCCAAACGGTAAATGTTTAAAATGGGTATATAAAAGGAAAACAGTTTAAGTTTAATTCCAGAGTGACTCACCTGTGCTGTGACTGAGTGGAGAGTTGAGCTCAAACTGGAGCACAGAGGAGAAATAAAGCAGTAAAACTGTGAATCGGTGGAGTAATAACTGCTGCAGAGCAGGGAGGAGCGTCACAGAGCTCACTGAGTCTGATAAAACTCTGGAGTCACTTCAGAGCTCAAGCCGGCAGCGCAGGCCTGAATACATTTTCGGGTCGGCCTGTGAAAAAGTGAGTAAGCTAACGTCCCGCGGTGTCGTAACATCAGTCGGTAGTGCAGTCTCACCCTGCTGATTACAACACATCCATAAAAGGTTTCCTATGCTAACCGTGCACTAGAAGACCTCTGAGAGACTGAAGTCTGATGTCCTCTCACATCTAAAGACAGTGTCACAGAGCTTTTAGTCACTGACTGAGATTTTGCAAAGACTGGGGATCCTGCAGTGTCACTGTTTACAAGACTGCAACTAGAGTTTTGAGTTTATTTCCCATCATGCACCTGGTGGGAATTTACAAGCAGATAAACCCTTTTTCTTCCACTCTGTAGTGGGACGGATGGGAAGACGTTGGCTGGGCGTGTAAAGATCTGGGGCTCAGTTCACTGTAGAGCTGTATATTCTGGCAGATCATCACCCAGCATCTTTAATTAACCTGTAAAATGTGCAGCTACTTTTTATTTAACATAAAGATTTACATATTTTTTACATATATTACATACTTTTTTCTCTCTCTCTCTTTCTCCCTCTTTCTCTCTCTTAACTCGCTCTCTCTCTCTTTCTCTCTCTCTCTCTCTCTCTCTTTCTCTCTCCCTCTTTCTCTCCCTCTTTCTCTTTCTTAACTCGCTCTCTCTCTCTCTTTCTCTCTCTCTCTCTCTCTCTCTTTCTCTCCCTCTTTCTCTCTTTCAACTCGCTCTCTCTCTCTCTCTCTCTCTCTTTCTCTCTCCCTCTTTCTCGCCCTCTTTCTCTTTCTTAACTCGCTCTCTCTCTCTCTTTCTCTCTCTCTCTCTCTCTCTCTTTCTCTCTTTCAACTCGCTCTCTCTCTCTCTCTCTCGCTCACTTCTGGCATGTCACTACTTGCATTAGCCACGACTTAAAACTTATGATAATATTGAACCCGGTTGATTTTGCCGTAGTGTCGAGACGAGAAAAAGACCGAGTTAAGACGGCCGTCCTGACCACCTCACACTAAACGATCGAGACGACGCGAGCGCGACGCGACTCTAGCAAGACCCTGATGATTTTATTCCGACAGTGGATATTTGTCTGCGACAGTGAAATTGCTTGAGAAGTCGTTTGCTGTGAGGGCGGCGTGAACTGTTGATTTAAATTTACATTCAACTGCATATTTGACTCAACATGAATGAAATCATTACTGTGTAAACACTTAAAGGTGCAGTGTGTGAGATTTACAGGATCTATTATCAGAAATGGAATATAGTAAATAAAACTATGTGTTCATTAGTGAATAATCAGCTGTAACTATGAATCATTCTGTTCTCGTTATCTTAGAATGAGCCTTCATATCTACATAAGGAGCAGCTCCTCTTCAACAGAGGCCGCCATGTTGCACCGCCATGTTTCTACAGCAGCCCAGAGCGGACAAACCAAACACTGACTCTAGAGGGCGCTTTTCATGTTTTTACACTGAAACGGAAGCATGAATTTGGTTTTTCAGATTGATGGAGAATGTGTTGTATATGGTTCTACCTAGCACCAAAAAGGGTTCTTCTATTGTGTGATGTCAAGGTTGTAACTTCTGTTTTGGTGATATAATCCTTTTCAAAAAGTGTCTTTATAGAACCTCTATATAAGATTATTCATCAATCTGATGAACCATTTCACCATGCAAAGACGCCTTTAAGCATGAAAATGGTTATTTGAAAGTTCATGGTTCTCTATAGAACCATTGTCTTTACTAAAGAACCTTTTAAGAACCATCTTTTTTAAGAGTGCAGGCTAAAGCATACTGCCATGAAAATGTTTATGGTCCATTTATGTCTCACCTTTGAAGACTTGATGCATTAAAGTGATGTTACAGGTTTGCTTTGATGTTTTCGCAAAAGCCCATTTCGGCTTTTAGTAAAAGAACATTGTGAGTACCAAAACAACTTCTTTACATATGATTTTTGTGTTTGGATGGTTATAAAACAACATACTCTACAAGACGGAATGTCACTTTAAACTTCCACAGTTACATCTTTTAACCATGACTGGAGATTCAACTTTCGAAAACTGGTGTGCTGATAACGAACCGAAGGCTTGAGGCAGTGGTGGATAGCAACCGTTGCTAAGCAGTGATTGGAGAGCTGAAACAAGTAGGCAGAGCTTGGTCTTGACAGAACTCACAGAAAATGAGCCAAATTTCATTATCTTAAAAAATTATGCAGAGTAAAAATTCTTCAGTTCAAACGAATTAAATACAGTCACACATTTTTAAAGGATTGTATTTATTTATTTCAATCTTCACTAAACAGAACCACCAGAAAAACCAGCATTGACGGTTCTGCACACAGCTGTACCTTTGTAAATTGAGATGTTTTGCTGTGATGTGTTTTACACACAGATCACTACATTAAAAGCTCTTCACTCCATTTTTACTCCGTCTGAGAACACCAGCTGTTCTTTAAACTGTGTAAATGGACCGACAGAATCAGTCCAAACTGACTTAGAATAAAATCTGGTTACACTAAAGTCGAGGAGGTTTTCTTCCGTTTCCTGTACGGTTCTTGTTTCAGAGGTTTCATTGTGACAGTGACGAAATCAGCATGAAGTGACTAACACCCTCACTTATCATGGAAAAAGCTGAAGATCCTCCTGCTGACCTTTTGATACACCATAAAACCTTATTCATATTCATGTGACAAACAATAAAAGTTAATCTGTCATTAGAGGAACAAAGCCTGTGCCAAAGATCGACACACAGCACACTCTAAAAAAGTGACGCGTTAAATGCCAGCAGACGTACGCGAGCTTCCTGTACGAACAACTTTATATGACCTTGTTCTGTTTCAGCTCATTCTGTGTCAAACGTCCTGTCCTTAACTGAACTCAGTCTAATTAAGGACAGAACGGGTTGTTTTCCTCTGTTTTATAAGTGTAGACGGGTGAACTGCACTATTGATGCATGGAACAGAGGGATACGCCTGTTTACATGGTCACACTACACCCATTTCCAAAGTTACACTGCACTCGTTTCCATGGTTACACTGCACCCAATTCCATGGCTACATTACACCCATTTCCATGGTTATACTACGCTTGTTTCCATGCCTTCACTACACCCATTTCCATGGTTATACTACGCCGGTTTCCATGGTAACGCTACATTCACTTCCATGGGTACGCTAGACCCGTTTCCATGGTTACACTACACCCATTTCCAAAGTTACACTGAACCCATTTCCATGGTTACACTACACCCATTTCAATGGTAACACTACACCCGTTTCAATGCTTACACTACGCCGGTTTCCATGGTAACACTACACTCATTTCCATGGGTACGCTAGACCCGTTTTACAGTATTCTACTACAATCATTTCCATGCCTACACTACACCCATTTACAAAGTCACACTACACCCATTTCCATGGTTACACTACACCCATTTCCATGGTTATACTACATCCATTTCCATGGTTACACTACACTCATTACAATGGTTACACTAGACCTGTTTACATTATTATACTACACTCATTTCCATTGTTACTCCATTTCCATGCCTACACTACACCCATTTACAAAGTTACACTACACCCATTTAAAAGTTACACTACACCCATTTACAAAGTCACACTACACCTATTTACAAAGTTACACTACACCTATTTACAAAGTCACACTACACCCATTTACAAAGTTACACTACACCTATTTACAAAGTTACACTACACCTATTTACAAAGTCACACTACACCCATTTACAAAGTTACACTACACCTATTTACAAAGTTACACTACACCCATTTACAAAGTTACACTACACCTATTTACAAAGTTACACTACACCCATTTACAAAGTTACACTACACCCATTTACAAAGTCACACTACACCTATTTACAGTTACACTACACCCATTTACAAAGTCACACTACACCTATTTACAGTTACACTACACCTATTTACAAAGTCACACTACACCCATTTACAAAGTTACACTACACCCATTTACAAAGTCACACTACACCTATTTACAGTTACACTACACCCATTTACAAAGTCACACTACACCTATTTACAGTTACACTACACCCATTTACAAAGTTACACTACACCCATTTACAAAGTTACACTACACCTATTTACAAAGTTACACTACACCCATTTACAAAGTTACACTACACCTATTTACAAAGTTACACTACACCCATTTACAAAGTTACACTACACCCATTTCCATGGTTACACTACACCCATTTCCATGGTTACACTACACCGGTTTCCGTGGTAACACTACACTCATTACAATGGTTATACTACGCCTGTTTACAGTATTCTACTACACTCATTTCCATGGTTATACTACGCCGGTTTCCACGGTAACGCTACATTCACTTCCATGGGTACGCTAGACCCATTTCCATGGTTACACTACACTCATTTCCATGGGTACGCTACACCTGTTTCCAAAGGTACACTACATTAATCTCTGTGGTTACTTTACACATGTTCTCATAGTAACACCTGCGTCAAAACAGGAAACAGATACAGCTCACAGTACGAAAGACTTCAGTCACTGCTGAGAGAGACGCTTTCACTCTCCACGTGACACGAGGCAACAACAGAGAACCATCATCCAACTCTACTCTCACATCATGGCCAATAAACTAGTCATTCATCATGAAATGTGATCATGTGATGTATAACGTATCTAATCTGCTGTCTCCTCCACCTGGACCTGAACAGTACTGCACTTTTCTATATTTCTACATAATTCAGTGTTATTTATTTTAATATATCTTGTATGTGTATGAGCATGTCTGATTTTACCGCCTCGTTAGTGTCAAACTCTCACACACCTGCTATCTGAGCGTTTCTGTTAGGGTTTGATTTGATTGCTCTCCATAAATGATTGATCGCCTGCCTGTATCTGGCATAGACAACCACCTCTGTGCTCTCCCTGTTTTCCAGAGGCTGGAAGTGAACCAGAAGGAGATGTTTAAATCCAGTGAAGGCCCAATAACACCTAACACCACTTTTACAGCCAGGAGTCATAAAGTTTTATCGCTTTAAGGGCCATTTCTGGTGAACAGGCACGAAGCTTTATCTACATACAGTCCTTGATGAACAAGAGCCAAAGCGACACTGCTGATCACCTGTAAAGCACAGTAGTACATATATAGTACAATAAGTACTAATAGTATAATAAGTACTAATACCTTTAAAATGGTTCTTCAGGGATTCTTTAGTGATGGCAAGGGTTATATAGATGATTTAAATATTTAAATATGTATATTCCATGTAGTGTTTATGTACACTCTTCAAAAACATGGTTCTTCAAGGGTTCTTTAGTAAATACCATGATACTATTTAGAACCCAGAACACTCAGAGAACCATTTGCATGATTAAAGAGTTCTGTGCATGCTGAAATGGTTCATGAGATTGGTGGAGAATGTGTTGAATGTGCTTCTATACAGAACCTTTTTGAAAAGGGTTCTGTTGTTACAAACTTGGTGCTATACAGAACCATATACAACACATTCTCCATTAATCTGAAGAACCATTTCACCATGCAAAGAACCACTAATGCATGTAAATAGTTCTTTGAGTGTTCATGGTTCTATATAGAACCACTATCTCTACTAAAGAACCCTTGAGCTCCCTTTTTAAATAGTGTTGTTTATCTTTGTTTACATACATTTTGTTCATAATTATAAATATAAAATTATAAGACATATGTGTAGACAGTAAATCCACCTTGCTGGTGAAACATTAATGAAGATTACATAAATTAAATATTAAATTTATAATCATTCACACTTTACAGAAACAGGTCTTTATGTCACATATTGACAAGTTAGCATTAGCTGGCTGGAAGTTCTGTACAGAAAGAAAGCAAACAGCTTTGCAAACCACGAAATCACAGTTATTTTTATTTTTAAAAATACTTACATGGCTAATTAGACGTTTCTATAATTAAATCATAATATTAATGATATATATCAGACAGAAACTGTTCATGTAAATAAATACAGCGAAATTATTTTTCCCGCCCGTATTTAGACTTTTCCCGCCTCTCCCGAGCTGCGATTGGCTGGCAGGATCTCTTCCTGCGCTCTGATTGGCTACCAGTTCTTCCTCACAAGCCGTCCACCTATCAGCGAGAGACGAAGGCGGGCTTTATTGGCCTTTAGCAGCAAATTTCAAAATTAAAGTTTTGAGTTTTCGCCAACTAGCTGACAGGTCGCGTCCTTAGAGCGAGTGTTTCCCACAAAAACGAGTAAAACCTACAAATTTCTACAAACCCGAGATCTCAGAAACACAGAGCAAAGAATTCATACACAAATACATTTGAGGTTTGACGAGACTTCAGTTGAAATTTTGTTAAAAACTTGGAAATAACTTTTTCCCTTCTTTGAGTGGATTTAGAGGTTGGTTAATTTTCTTTTTGTGTTATAAGTCGAAATGTTTGTTAGTATACATATTAATGTGCGGTTGTACGTTATTTCAAAATAAAAGCCCTCTAACAGGCCCTGTAACGTTTACTGTACGTTTCACAAACACTGATAAAGGACTTCAGTCGTATTCGCTGTGTCAATGTAATTTTCATTCTCAGATGCTTCACATTTGAAAAGGAATATAAAGAATAAGAGTGAAGAATTGTTTTCAAATGGGAAGACTTGAACTGAGCGTACATTCAAAATAAAATATTAACAACTTGTCTGAATTTTTTTACATTTCTTTAATTGTAGAATCATCAATATTCATTTCAATTTTAACATGGTTCTATATGATAACCAGTCATAACTCATACAGCCCGTTAATATGTGTGTTTCAGATCTTCTAGAAAGTTTGCTTTGTACGCTTGAATATGAACACATATGAATACATTCTGTGGACTGGAACTACATACATTCAGAATATCCTGTTGGAGAATGTTGTCTTTATTTATTAGGAAAATCGATTCAGCTCTTTTGCATCGCCTCACACAGACCGTTTGTACAAAAGGACGTATTCAGATATACAGATTCACACAATTCAAAATTCGCTTTGATGCGATAAGGTTGTGAGTCCATCCACACAGCAAAAATAAGGAGTGCTGTGACTGTGCCTGGTATTAATGTTAGTACATTAATGTTTTCATTCTCAGTTCATTATAACATTATTATAAAACATAATAAAAAAGTAAAATATTATAAACTTGAGCACAGCACAGTGGAGTTCAGCCTGACACTTTCAGACAACTATTATTACACCATTCTGGAAAATGGTGTGGAAAATATGATTATATTTAATGTAAGCGTGATCACTTACCTCACATTACATCATTATATGGATCAGTGGACATAAACATCATTGTATTTTGATAAATGTGGCACTGCTGGTGATTTTTTCTCTGTTCTGACTCAGAAAAAACTATTATACTAAATATAATATAAAACTATAAATATTGTGTATAGAGAATATGTCCTCTAATATTGTGATATTTTATTTTACAATGTGTGTGTGCAAAGTTTATTATTTCTCAAATTTTGATAGCTTTGCTACAGAGTCCCTAAGATGACGTAGTGATTATTTTTTAATAAGCTGTGGCCACAAATTAATTTACTGAATAAACTAATTACTATATTGAGGCCATGAGTTACTATATTGAGGCCACAAATTACTCAGGCCATAAATTTATACACTGAGGCCTGAATTACTAGACAAATCAATATATTCAGGCTACAAGTTACTATATTGAAGCCACAGCTTATACTGAAGCCATGAGTTACTATATTGAGGCCACAATTTACCATACTCAGGCCATAAATAAATATATTGAGGCCACGAGTTACTATATTGAGGCCAAAATTAATATACTGAGACAACAAATTAATATAGCAACTCGTGGCCTTAATATGTTAATTTGTGGTCACGCGTTATTAAAAAATAATCACCGTGTCCCGTTAGTGGCTCCGTAATTTGCAGTGGTCATGATTAAAGGTTTGAGTTGTGACAGTTTGAGTTGTGACAGTTTGAGTCAGACAGTTTGAGTTGTGACAGTTTGAGTCGGACAGTTTGAGTCGGACAGTTGAGTCGGACAGTTTGAGTTGTGACAGTTCGAGTCGGACAGTTCGAGTCGGACAGTTCGAGTTGTGACAGTTTGAGCTGGACAGTTTGAGTCGGACAGTTGAGTCGGACAGTTTGAGTCGGACAGTTTGAGTTGTGACAGTTTGAGTCAGACAGTTCGAGTTGGGACAGTTCGAGTTGGACAGTTTGAGTTGTGACAGTTTGAGTCAGACAGTTCGAGTTGGGACAGTTCGAGTTGGACAGTTTGAGTTGTGACAGTTTGAGCTGGACAGTTTGAGTCGGACAGTTGAGTCAGACAGTTTGAGTCGGACAGTTTGAGTTGTGACAGTTTGAGTCGGACAGTTTGAGTTGTGACAGTTTGAGTCGGACAGTTTGAGTTGTGACAGTTTGAGTGTTGGACAGTTTGAGTCGGACAGTATGAGTCGGACAGTTTGAGTGTCGGACAGTTTGAGTCGTGACAGTTTGAGTCGGACAGTTTGAGTCGGACTGTTTGTTTGAGCTGGACAGTATGAGCTGGACAGTTTGAGTCGGACAGTTTGAGCTGGACAGTATGAGCTGGACAGTTTGAGTCGGACAGTTTGAGTCGGACTGTTTGTTTGAGCTGGACAGTATGAGCTGGACAGTTTGAGTCGGACAGTTGTTGGAGCTCCTCTTTAAAATTAACTCTCTCCGCAGCTGCCGCGTTGGTGGCTGTGCGGAAGTGACGCAGCTGGAGTGCCGATGGCGGCCCGCAGTTCTGCCCGGGTTTCGCTGCTCTGATGCAGCTCGGCGGCGGTGGACAGGCGCTTCTGCTGCACCTCAACTCACGGAGCTTTCCACGAGCTTTTGGCGGGCTCGGATACAGTCCGTTTTCTGGAGCTCTTCTGTCCGGACGGCGCGGCCGAGAGGCGCTAACAGGGGCAGCCGGACGAGCCGCGCTAGCGGCTAACAGAAAACACGCTAAGCTAAGCTAATTAGCCTGGCTTAACTGGCTCCCTCCAGTGTTCGTATTAGCTTAGCATAGCTTAGGTCGGCTAGCGGCCGTTAATACGGCGCTGTTTGCGTGGCTCCGCTTTCAGATCCCGCTCGGTAAGAGAAATGACCGATTTTACAGCCGGTTTTTAACAGACTTTTCGGCGTTGGAAGCTGATCACCGCCTCCGGTTGGTCCAGCGCGGAGGCTGCGGGACTCTGAGCCCGGGCTGCTCCGTTAGCCGAGAGGAGAGGAAGCGGTGAGCTGGCCGCTTTAGCAACAGCTGTTTTCCCGTCTTTAACCGAGACTTTAACCGGGACGGGAGCGGTCCCGGTGTGCTGTCCCCTTGTCCAGAGCAGGTCCTCGGCTGCCAGCATGTTGAAGACACGCCAGTGTCTGCTGGGGATCCGCACTTTCCTCGGAGTGGCGAGCAGAATCTGGGGTTTCATCCTCTACATCCTCAGGAAGCATCTCAGAACGGTGAGCCCACCAGACAGACACAGAACACAGCGGACCGGTATCAGGATCAGGGCTGGAGGAAAAGTAGAACCTCTTCACTGAGTGTGGAAAATGTTACTCGAGTAAAAATGTAGTTTACTTCTGTATCAGAGGTGAAAGTGCTGTATATCATTTAGTTATACATCAAATTAAAAGGGGAATTCTACTTATTTCCCTAAAGTTCTGTGGTGGTGGTGATAGGAACCAGACGTCCACCTCTAAAAGCTCCCTCACAGAAAGTTCCTACATGAAATGGTTATGAATTCACTGCCTGATGACTGAGACACTGTTTTATGATAGTTTAGAGAACTTAAACTCCATTCATGGTGGAGGGATACATGCAGGGCGCTGTGAGGCAAAATAGTCCCCAAAGAAAACTTATTATTTCAGATTTTCCACTATTTTCCATCATCAACACTCCATATAAACTCAGAAGACTCGTGTAGGTTCACTGGTGGTTCTGGATAGTAAATAAAATGTCTATATCTGTGTTGTAGTCATGGCGACCCCTGGTTCCCATCACCACCACTGTAAAGACATCTGAACGCACCAAACCACTCTGAATCAATTTTTCTTTAATATTACCTTCAGTGACTCACAGTAGTATTTTAAATCATATTCTTTCTAGATTAACTTGAATACAGTTATAAATATGATACCTTTCAGCCCTCTACACATGTAATATTTCCACCAGGAGCTCTGACGGCACCGTGTAGGCGCATCAAGTTCAGGTTCTCCAGTGAAGAGCCCTTCGAGACGACTCTGCTGAGTCCTGTTTTAAAACTATCTTGATGTAAATCCATACATAAATGATCTACAGCAATCGTCCGATACTTTTTACAGGATTCTTATAAGAGTGCCAACATTTACTGTAGTTCACTAGAGAATACTGTACACGTAGAGGTGGGCGATATGGCATAATATAATCACGATATTTAAGGATGTTTTTTATGATACACGATATTTTATTTTATTCACATCTGATGTTAGAACAGACAAAGTGAGCCTATTAAAAATACTATCAAAATTATGAATTCAGTTATTTTCATTCATTATAAAGGTGGACAGTATGGCATAAGTACAATATCGTGATACTTCATACACAATATGGCACGATATTTATTTTTTCAGACGTCTGATCGGAGAAAAAGGAGCCAGTAGTGCTACATTGTAAACTGTGAACACTGTGATTTTTAATCAGTATTTGGCACTAAATCCAGTTAAACTGGACAAATTTTGTTCTCTTTATGATACAAGTACTGGTGATATACACAGTAGGTTCAGAAAAGGGTATTACATTTTATATTGTGATGTAATTTTCACAAAAGCAGTATATATTGTCATATTGCCCAGCCATAATTCAACATTTCACCCTGGGCTGCACTAAATCCAAATTGAATGGACTCTATTTTAATCAAACATACAGTTGACGAGTGTTTTTGAGTACTGTTGATATCCACAGTACACTCAGAAAAGCATGGTGTGATGTAATTCATCACAATAATGATAAATGTTGTCTCATTGCCCAGCTCTGTGTACTTATATTATAGATCACTCCAAAACAGCAGTACAGGAATGTTAAACAGAGCAGAAACTGTTATAGATGATCATAGAGTCCAGCACTGTCTCTGTAATATAACTGTAGGTGTTTTTGTTTGGGAATATTTCTCAGTCTTGTATCAATGCTGTATTGTAGGCCAAATTCTGGTCCATGGCTCCATTAAAATGGCTATTGTAGCCGAATCCTTCACCCTCTGTGTCAGAGATCGACATCAGAACCTTCCCCCCGGTTCAGCTGTGTGTGTAGAGACGTGCTGACCGTGTTTGTGTCGCAGGGCTGTTTTATGGTCCGGTATTTCTCCTGGACTCTGGACTCCTGTGGGTCTTACTGACCTGAGCACGAACACAAACAGTTCTGTCAGTGTTGTGTTGAAATTGTTACTACAGCTGAGCGTCGCTCGAATGGTTTATACACACTAATACATCAACAGAGATACAGAAACTGTTGAGGTGAAAATCACAGCTTTATAGAAATATATTTAAAAATAAAATAAATATTACTTGTGAATATATTTTATAAATCGCTCTAATCGTGTGTGTGTGTGTGTGTATGTAGGTGTATATATACACACACATGTATATATACATATGTATGTGTGTGTGTGTGTGTGTGTGTGTGTATGTAGGTGTATATATACACACACATGTATATATACATATGTGTGTGTGTGTGTGTGTGTGTGTGTGTATGTAGGTGTATATATACACACACATGTATATATACATATGTGTGTGTGTGTGTGTGTGTGTGTGTATGTAGGTGTATATATACACACACATGTATATATACATATGTGTGTGTGTGTGTGTGTGTGTGTGTGTGTGTGTGTGTGTAGAACCATGAACACTGAAAGAACCCTTTGCATAATTAAAGGTTCTTTTGCATCATGAAATCCTTCTTCAGATTGACGTAGAATGTGTTTTATATGGTTCTATATAGAAGCATTTTGAAAAGCGTTCTTTATAGCACCAAAAAGGGTGTCATCGTAACAATAGCAGAACCCTACAGCACGTTTTCCATCAATCTGAAGAACCCTTTCATGATGCAAAGGGTTATTTGGGTGTTCATGATTCTACATAGAATGATTTTCTTAAAGAACCCTTGAAGAACCATCTTTTTAAAGAGTGTACTGACGATACCCACGATATGCTTAGCAAAGCGTATTGTGAGTAAGTATCGCGATGTCAGTGAATATCGTCTGATTAACGCTTTGTTAACTTGTTAACTTTGACACTTTTTACTGTCTGATTGCTTTACTGATTGTTCTAGCTGTGAACCGTGCAGTCGGGCTGTTTCAGACTGTGATGTGAGCTGCACGTATCTAGAACGGCTGCAGATTTGTGGCTCTGGCTTTGATGCTGTTGCGTGTTGTGAAACAGAGCTGGTAGATCACCCACAGTTCAGCTGCTCCGCTCTGATGGATTCACCTTCAGTGGAGACACTTCTCCTCCTGCTGCTGTTCTACAGCCTGTAGGTTCTGCGTGTGTGTGTGTACTGATTGCAGTGAGTGAGGGTCTAGATAAGGGCCGTTCTGAGTCTGAACAACCCTCAGCTGTTGGTGTGTGTTTATGTAAGCAGCTCTGACGTGATGGAGGGATTTCTGCTCAGTTCTGGCTGGAACTCTTGTTAAATCTCATTGTTGCTTAATTCTGTTCTGTTTTTGGTTCTAAACATGAGTTTGCAGTTTTCTCACATTGGCACGTCTTTCCAAACGCTGCACGGTACGTCGTTTGTTGCAGATCCTGACGTTTATAATGGTTTTATTGGCGTCTATTAAAACATGAGCACTAATGATCTGATTATTGGTGACTTTTATTTGGTTGCGCAAGTTTGAATCATGTTCTCTTGACCATAAGGTAGTGCTGGGGGACTTAGATCCGGAGTACATGACGTAGACCAGCCCACCTTAAACTACAACTATACACTGATAACATTATGACCACCTCCTTGTTTCTACACTCGTTGTCCAGTTTATCAGCTCCACTTACTATATAGGTGCACTTTGTAGTTCTACAGTTACAGACTGTAGTCCATCTGTTTCTCTGATACTTTGTTAGCCCGCTTTTACCCTGTTCTTCAGTGGTCAGGACCCCCATGGACCCTCACAGAGCAGGTACTATTTGGGTGGTGGGTCATTCTCAGCCCTGCAGTAACACTGACGTGGTGGTGGTGTGTTAGTGTGTGTTGCGCTGGTCTGAGTGGATCAGACACAGCAGTGCTGCTGGAGTTTTTAAACACCTCAGTGTCACTGCTGGACTGAGAATAGTCCACCAACCAAAAATATCCAGCCAACAGCGTCCTGTGACCACTGATGAAGGACTAGAGGATGACCAACACAAACTGTGCAGCAGCAGATGAGCTATCGTCTCTGACTTTACATCTACAAGGTGGACCGACAAGGTAGGAGTGTCTAATAGAGTGGACAGTGAGTGGACACAGTGTTTAAAAACTCCAGCAGCACTGCTGTGTCTGATCCACTCGGACCAGCGCAACACACACTAACACACCACCACCACGTCAGTGTTACTGCAGGGCTGAGAATGACCCACCACCCAAATAGTACCTGCTCTGTGAGGGTCCATGGGGGTCCTGACCACTGAAGAACAGGGTAAAAGGGGGTTTGGATGAAAGTCTGGTTCCACTGACTTACATTAAAAGTAAAGAAGGTTTTTCCTTCTCCTGTAAAGTCACCATTTTGGAGATTTTGTTCTGAAAACAACGAAATGCTGCACTGAGATTGCCGAGGTCGCTCTCACTAAAGTTAAAAGTTTTCCCCAGTTTTTAATTTTATCTTAAATGTGTCCAATCATGAGGTCATTTTTATATCAAAATCACAATTTGATAGAATTTTCAAACCACAAACAGCAATTTTTTAAAACTACAGCCTGCATAATCAAAAACGTCATAAGTTTTAAGTGGCTGCACCACAGAGCTTGTGAACCACCTGTAGATGAGTTAGACCAATCAGTGTCAACCGAACACCCATGTTTTGTGACCTCATAACCACAACTTACTGGCACTCCAGCGCACTACATTCAGGGGTTGAGCCTCATGCCAGAAACAGTGGATATTCTGGTCTTCCTGGCAAAAAAAACGGGTCTGAACCTTAATTGATAGAAAATAATCGCAATTTAAATCGCAGTCGTGATATTAGTCAGAAAAATCGCGATTAGATGTTTTACCCAGATCGTTCAGCCCTACACAGTCATGGCTCTCAACGTGCTACAAACTAACGAAAGCACCACATACACACTAGTGAACACACACAGTAGGGGGCAGTGAGTACACTTGCCCGCAGTGGTGGGCAGCCCTATCCACAGCGCCCGGGGAGCAGTTGGGGCTTAGGTGCCTTACTCAAGGGCACTTCAGTCACGTACTGTCGGCTCAGGGGATCGAACCGGCGACCTTCCGGTCACAGGGCTGGTTCCCTAACCTCCAGCCCACGACTGCTAGTTGAGTAAGTCAAGGTCGCCGTTTCTCAGCGCCCACCTGCTCGGATACGTCCTCATCTTCCTTAATTAGCTTCTTCTTTCTCGTCTTCTTGGTGCCAACTCGTTTTTTTGCAGTTGTAATGTTTCCAGTTTATTAGAGAATTAAACACCATACATTTAGTTTAGTCTGATTTCAGACCTTTCTAGGTTTATTAGCAGCACAGAAACACAAACATAGGCCGTGATTTATAGCGCTCAGGGGTAACGAGGCCGCCGCAAGCTAATACGTTATCAGTTCAAGCTAATGAACTAGCTACTGTTACCCCTGAGCTAACAAGCTAGCCAGGAGCTAACATGCTATTAGACTGAGCTTACAGTTCATGAGAAACAATGAACTGCAGTGTTACCCCAAAGCTAACAAGCTAGCCACAAGCTAATTTATTACCCTTTAGCCAGTGAGCTAGCCACCAGCTAAGATGTTAGCCCTAAGCGTGCTCTGTCAGCGATTCACGATCCTGGCGTTAACCAGCTCGAGGCCAGCCGTGACTTTGTCCCTGCGTTTTAGTGCTGAGTCTCCTTGAAGACTCTCCTCTTACTCAGTCGGCCCCTGACAGCTGATTCGGGGGGATATAAATAGTACTGTAGTGCTGGGGGGCGGGGGGGCTGGGGGGCGCGGAGTCTGTAACTGTGTCTGCTTCATACTGGACTTACTGCACTACTGCGGTCGAGCAGACTGTGTGGTTCCTTTTCATCACAGCCTGATCAATATATTGGTTGACAGATCTGTAACAACACTGTACTTTCAGAGTCGGGTTTCTGTTTGTTTTCTGAACCGAGCTCTGGTTCTGTTCTACAGGCTGGTTTGGCTCAGATAAATAAACGTCTTCCACTAGAACTTTTTCAGCCCCACTAATGAAGTAAACCCATAAACTCTCACTGCTCTGCAGGCTGGTCCTCAGTCCGCTCCTCAGCGACTGCAGACAGTCCACGGTTTTGCTCCAGCCCAACGTGCAGCACACGGGTGTGAAGTAAATTTGTGGACGGGCTGGGGGCCGTGTGGACCGGACTCAGAACCACTGGCCTACCATTTATAAACTCTTCAGGGGAAAAAGCGCTGAGTGTGGGTGTGTCCCTAGCATAAGCCCCGCCCACTTTGCTACAGACTAGCAGTCAGAAAACTTTCTGATCAATAATAAAAATAAAATTATCACAAAACAGAACTACAAATAATTCTGGGTAACTACATTAGGACATTAGTACAACATTAAAAGTGAAATATAAAATTATCGTTAGGCCTGTGCTGATAAATGGTTAAACAAGTATAACATAGCTTGTTACTATTATTTATAATATATCAATAATAATAAAAATAACAATAATTATTGTTATTATTGTTGTTTTAACAGAAACACCTTTTCCCCTGTAATTTTGTGACGGTCTCTAACTCTGAAGCAGAAAGCAGATGGAGAGTAAACACAGTGACAGTGTGTGAGCTGAACCCTAATCTTTATTAGATTAAAATAAACACAGAAAATTGTCTTTGTAGTTTGTCGTCTTTAATTTGGTTACAAAACTCTTATCAATCCAGTAATAAAGAACAGAATAGGGGACGAAGTTTACGGTCCGGTGTAGCTTATCTAAGCCTGACTCTGCACTCTGAGGATGTTCTGTGGCTCAGCTCAGCACAACAAGCTCATCTACATTAGTACAGTAACTGTGGTGTTAAAGGGCCCATATGCTGCGTTTTCTTCGTATTCTGCGTTAAGGTGAGCGTCCACCTATAACGTTAGTTCACCACAACTAGTCTTAATTCATTTTCACATGACCACTTTTTAAACAGACTGCACCTTTAAGACTGATATATGTAAATGAGCTCTGTTCTGATTGGCTGCCCTGTGTTGTGCCTTGTTCGAAAAGCAGTCCGAGCTGAAACCTTTATAACTTCAGTGTGAGTGGGTGGGGCTAAACTGTGGTGGATATATGTAAGTACGCTGGTTTTTGTGACATCACATAAACAGCGAATACAGAAAGAGCTGCTTTTGCAGCCAAGGCTTCACAGACTGCGCAGACTGGGGACGTTTTGAAACTTTAACAGTGACACGTTAAACTGATCACTGTTCACTTTTATCACGATATGGGCCCTTTAATGTCAGTTCAGTTATGTTAATGTGTGGGAATACTAGTGTCCTCCTGCTGCTTGCATGAAGTTCATTAATAAATGAAAAGAGCTGGTTGTAAATGCGTTTTGACAGTCATTGGGTCAAATATGAGTCAATATTATCGGTTATTAGAATTTTAAAATCTGAATCAGCCACAAAACCTTTGTATTCAAATCAGCATAAAGAGAAGTTAAGGGCTCAGAGTGCAGACAGTGAGTACAGTAGAAAGGGACGTCTGCATGTGTAGCGAGTGTCTGAAGTGACCGAGTGCACTCGGTACATGAGGGTAATATGAGCCTGGTGGGGGTGGTGGGGGTGTTGGGAATGTTCCAGACTTCCAGGGATCCTCCGTCTAATCTGTGTGACGGTTAAGGACGCAGCTCAGCCGGGTCAGTCTGAGGGTTTTAAAGCGATAGTTCAGAAAAAAAATCAAAGCCCCCTCAGTTTCTCCCACCTTACCTGAAATGTAGTCCGTCAGCCAGTGGAACTACGAGGCTAACGAGTAATGGAAGCTTATACCCCACCAATTAGCATGGTGCTAACTGCGTCCCTAAATCACACACTCACCTCAAACGCACATCAGCTTCCTACTGAAACGCTCTGTTCCACCTTAAATGGTCCACCTGATGCTGTGTTTACACTGTTCCAGCATGTCAATGCGCTGCAATGTATCCCATTCTTTTTCAAAGTAAAGCGTCGGTTCCATCCAATGTGGCCGCGCGGAGCTTGATGGGTCCGACATGCCGAGTCTGAGGCCTGAAAACGTACCTCACGCAAGGACATGAACGCAGAGTTTGAGTTACGCAGACAGGGTTTCGCATTTTATAACGCAGCGCGAGCGAGAGCTGCATTCTAAATGTTACAGCAGGGGGCGCTAGAACGGCAGCCAAGCCTGTCCAAGCTGTCTCGTACTGCCAGCTTGTTTCCCAGCTGCCACAGCAGACGAGCAGCTGAGTCTCGCATAAAGACGACTTACATAAACATAAAAATATGTTCCATTATGGCCTTTCAACGCAGCCTGAGGCGCCAGAATGTAACTGCTGCACCATTTAAGGCGGAACGGAACGTTAAAATAAGAAAAGAGTTTCAGTTTTGTGCATCAGATTAATCTAATGCCTGATTTTGCTCTGTACTTTTGTCCATTTTTATATGACTGATTGATTGATTATTTCCTTTTGGTGGAAGAAAGAAAAGTTCTGTTAATTTGGTGGAAAATTCAGCTTATCTCTTTAAATTATTGGTGTGTTGACATTATGCATGTCAGTTAGGGTTAAAATGCAGGTGAACGGTTCTGTGTTGTGAACCGGGATGTTCGGTGATGCCCCTGGGACTTTTATCTTTCATTTTATTAAGAAATAAAGGGGATGTTTTTCTTTTTCAGCTGTTGTAATTCCATCTAATTTTATGTGATGTATTATTTTGCAATGTTTTATTTGGATTTGTTTGGTTACTTAATTTTTAATTAATCTGGTCCTACTTTATTTTCATTTTTAAGTTCTTTTTTTCACGTTTACTGTTAATTAAGACCATAATTAGTCTTTTTTGTATTATTTTCCTGTGTTTTCGTTCTTTGTTTCTATTCTCCTTTGCTTTGTTATGCTTGTTTATATTTGTTTCTTTATCAATAAAGCTGCATTTTAGTGTCAGCAAGGTACTATATACATAGCTGTTATTAGTTTTGTAGAATTAATAATTACAGGTGGGCGATATGGAAAAAGTGTAATATTATGATACTTTTTCAGGAAATTTTCACGGTACATGATATGCCACGATATTATTCTTTAACACATTTTATCAGTTACAACAGAGCAGAAAGAACCAGTAGTGCTACATTTTAAAAAATACTACCAAGAACATTATTCAAACTTTCATAAACTATGTTGCAGTAAATCCAGTTAAACAGGACTAATTTTGCTCTCTTTATAATGAAACATGCAGCTGGTCAGTGTCAAGTACTGATGATAAACACTGTATGTTCAGAAAAGTGTATTGTATTGTGACATCATTATCACGATAATAATCTCTCTCTTTTTCTCTCCACAGATAATCCAGTATCAGACAGTTCGTTATGATCTGTTACCTTTGTCTCCTGCATCTCGAAACAGACTTAGTGAGTTAAACCTTCTCACTCTAGAAATCTAGAAATTTCCCTCACTCAAACGGCTGCTGACTGTGTTTGTCCTGTTTGTGCAGATGCAGTAAAGAGGAAGATCCTCGTGTTGGATCTGGACGAAACTCTGATCCACTCTCACCACGATGGAGTGCTGAGGCCTACAGTGAGACCTGGAACACCGCCAGACTTCATATTGAAGGTACACACACTAAGCCCAGTCACTCTGACTGACTGTAATACACTACAGGAAGTGTAGGGGGCGATATGGCTTTTACTGTTTCATTTAAAAAGCTCTATAATGTTCATATGATCCACACAGTCACTCTGACAGACTGTAATACACTACAGGAAGTGTAGGGGGCGATATGGTTTCTACTGTTTCATTTAAAAAGCTCTAATATTACTGTGCTTTGCCCATTTTAATGATTGTATTTTCTCACTCTGTGTTTAGGTGGTAATAGATAAACATCCAGTGAGGTTCTTTGTCCATAAAAGGCCACACGTCGATTTCTTCTTAGAAGTGGTAAGTGTCTCTGTAAATTTACGAAACTGTGCAAAAGTCTTAGGGTCCAGTTCCGCTTGTGTTCAATTTTTTTTTCTTTTTTTGTGAGAGAATTTACATTTATTTACATTCAATTAATTAGACCAGGTGGGCCAGGTAACCGTGAATACTGGACGAGGAGAGGGCAGAACAATCAGTGTTTTATTTGTATTTATTCTAATGTTAGTGTTTTTGTAAACAAATGAACAGTTGCCCCCCCGGATAAACAGCTTTACAGGTCACGTCCTCAGATGAACTTTTTCACCGTACTGTATGTGTTCAGTCTGTGATAATAAGTCATTTTCTTTGTTTATTTACTCGTATTTATTTATTAATCCGTGTTTGTTTGTGGTGTTGATATTCACTCTGTGAGTGAGTCGTGTAAACAAAGCAGAGCTATATCAGCGTTTACAGTGCAGCGTGTCTGTGATTGTTCGGTGCTCTTTACTGCTAATGTTAGCGTGTTTATGAGCTCAGAGTGTTTATTTAATCTCTGTGACTCGTGGAGCGAACAGCACATACTAACATACAGCTGGACAAACAGACCCAGCACTTCCATTTCAGTCCACATGGGGGCAGAGTTTTATTTCACTGTCAGTAAACTTTATGAACCTTTTTAGGAATCAAGATCTTTCACTTTTCAGTTCAAATGCAGAAGAGATCATAAACTGGACACGTGTGTACATCTGACCCCATGCTGTTATTAGAAATGTAGTAATAACAGTAGTAATAGTAATAACACATTTATAACATGCTTTTTTTAAACCCAAAGCGCAGCAAACCAATAGTTAAACAATGTAGAACCAAATATAAAATAAAATATCATGTGTTCTTGAAAGTTAATCATAAAAGTTATGGAAAAGAAAGCAAAAAGTCAACTGTCCTTAAAAATCTTAAAATGTCACTTTTTGACGCGTTCTTAGGTAAGACCATTCTTAATAGTGTCAGGTAGACGTTCCAAAGTCTGTGCTTTTTATATGTTAATATGGTTAGAAAAGTAATAGAAGTCATTTATTGCAGGTTAAAGAAACAGAACATTTATTTAGTTCTAGAAGGAGGTAGAAAAATACTAAATTAATAATTCATGTATTATTTATAGTAATTACATAAACAGTTTAATATTAGTGGTTATAAGTGGTAAATGTTTAGTAATAACAGTAGTTCATCCAGTAATGAGAAAATGAATTAATGTGTGATTATTGTATTTGTAGCAGTTAATTAAAAAGCAGAGATTTATGTAGTAATATGTTCGTAATAGTAATAAGATGAAATTAGTTATTGAAATATGTTTAGTAGTAATCTTGGTTGTTATTGTTTTTGTTATAGTGTTATAGAGTAATAGGTGTTTTATTGAAGCTCTGCTAACAGGGTCTTTGTTCCATGCATCAGTGATTGTGATTGGTCAGATTTTAGCCTATAGCTGATCTGGGGGCGGGGCTAATGGTTCCAGCTGGGAGTTTGTGCTGATGGTGGTTTTTCTGGTCGTGTCTGAATTAAGCTGTGGTTGAAATCTGAGCCTCTGCAGTTCTCAGTGCTCTGATCTATTGTACAGGTGTGTGTGTGTGTGTGTGTCTGTGTGTCTGAGTGTCTGAGCTGACTTCGGTGTGTGTTTTGTGCAGGTGAGTCAGTGGTACGAGCTGGTCGTGTTTACGGCCAGTATGGAAATCTACGGCTCCGCTGTGGCAGATAAACTGGACAACAACAGGGGCATCCTCAAACGCAGATACTACAGACAGGTAACAGCACTGCTTTGATTTGAGCAGTGAGACGTAATGTGAACGTAGCCTGAGTTACTGTTTTAACGTTATATGTGTTGTATGTTATGTAATTTATAAAGTTATGTACGTTACGCAAGTAATTTAACTTTACTAGAACAGACACAGTCAGCAAACCCACTTCATGACCAGCAGAGGGAGCTGGTGTGACTTCAGTGCTACACTGACAGCTGCAGCATTTGGACAGATTCCTTTAATTTTGCGGTTTTCAGTGTACAGAAAGGCCAAATCCAGTGCTATTAAAAGATCCAGCCTGTGAATGTCCGTGGTTACGTCCTCCTGAAGTCGCCACGCTGCGTTTTGGAATGCAGAAGTAGTCACGGAGAACTTCGTCTGGGTCTCTTTGGTGGACTGGAGACATTAGTGTTGGTCACACTCTGCATACGGCTCACTGCTTTTGGGCAGAATCCAACACAGCCTGCGTCTCTATAACCGTCGACTTAAAATGAATGTGAATAATTACTGAGTGTGTTTACATGCATTCAGTAATCCGATAACTGCAGAAAATCTGATTTTATCAGGAATCCGATCAACGCGTTTACATGTACTTGAGTAATCAGATAATGGGAAACTCCAGGTCTACATGAGTCAGACAGTAATCAGATTTCTGCTTTGCAACCAGCCAATAAACTCACAGAAGAAGACGTGACGTAAAGGTAACGTCGCGCCGCTTTACCTGAAAATAGGAACAAACATCATCTAGAAGATCAAGAATATTCAAATCCTTTATTTCGTGTTTGGTTTCAGCGCCGCTCCAACAGAGTTTTGCTGCATCTCGCGACATCCACCGTCTGATTATTGAGCTAAAATCCAGCCTCTTTATTGGATTTCTTAATCAGGTTTCTAGATCGGAGTATGGTGTTTACATGACCTCTTCACTAATTGGATAACTGCAGAAATCTGATTATGATCGGATTATTGAGTGCATGTAAACACACTCATTGTCAGTGAACGGCTTTTATACGATCACTCAAAAACTGCTTTACACCAAACTGCTGAACTTGATTGAAGCCTTAAAATAAACAAAAAGCTGTTTGGCAGTTTGTGGATAATTAATGCTCGTTAGTTTTCTGAAACTGATGTAATGGAAGGGCACACATGCAGAGGTCTTAATGCTGGTGGGTGGCACTGGGTGGCCAATTAACAATTCAGTCAACTACCAGTGAATTCAAACCGGAATCTGGATTCAAACTTTGCTTTATAGGATTTTTTTTGCCTTTATTGTGCTTTTTGGCTCGGTTTCCCAGACAGGACTGGGCTTAACCCCTGTCCACTTACAGTTCACACAGGTAATCATCGATCCATTCAGCAAGGGACATCAGCATCCAGTTTTTTTATTTTGTCTTATGTTTTTACGGTTTTATGCTTTTGTTTTTGTTTAAACACTGTCTGTGTTTACATGCAAAGATTTTCTCCAATCTGATTAAATTCATTCACATTATAGATTCAGACTCTGAGGTGTTTATTCTCACTCTACTCAACAATCTGATGAAAATCTCTGTTTACATGCTCACTACAAGTAATCAGATCCAAAATTACACGCACACGTAGAGAACCGCTTAATGTAGACGTTACCATGACAACCAGCATCACGTGAGTCCAGTCAGAGTGAGATGAGCAGCAGTGAGCAGTGCTTGTGTTTTTAACTGCTTTAAAATGATGTCAGACTCAGGAAAACGTCCTTCACATGTCCTTATTAAAGAAGGCTGAGAGGAAGACGTCGTGTTCTGAGACACATAAGCTGGACGTCCGTCCCACCGCCGTCTTTTAAAGATCAGAGCATAAACTTCGTCTCCTCTGCAGACCAGTTTCTGCTCCGCCATGTTGAACGGTATAAACTTTCACTGACGCGGTGAACATGATCAGAACGGACTTAAACTTTCCGATAGGGAATGTAATCAGATACAGGCGTTTACACGGATATTATTCTTCTATTTAACGGATTATTTACAGGATTACCCACCTCGATCAATCAGATAGACACTGTATTCTGAATGGCCTCAATCGGACTAGACTATTCCAGTTTAGGTGTTTACATGGATGTATTCTATTCCCAGTGAGCTGTTAGTTGGATTAATAACAGATTATCAGGCTGCATGTAAGCATGGCTGCTGTGAGCTTCTCTGAAGTCTTCACTGTGATGTATGAAAGTGTATTTTATTCTGATTTACTGTAACTTTTTGTGTTTACAGCACTGTACGCTGGATCTGGGCAGTTACATTAAGGACCTTTCAGTAGTGCACAGCGACCTCTCTAGTATAGTCATCCTGGATAACTCACCTGGAGCCTACCGCAGTCATCCAGGTACACTGCAGCATACCTGAGCGTTCACACAGACACTCTACAGGACGCAAGTAATGGAAGCAAAAGGATTTTTTAACTGAAGTCCAATAGCCATGAACAAATCCATCAGTCAGTTGTAATTACATGTTTCCACCAAAGGGGGCTCCACATTACATCAAATTATGTAAACTCTTCCAAAAGTGATGGCTGAAGTTTCCGATGTTTCCTTCAGCTGCTGAGGCTGTCAGTCTCAGAGTCGGTGAAAGAGTTAATTCAGAGGAAACTAAAACCTCAAAATAAAGTCAGAATCCCACAGTTTAACTAAACAGGACGTGATACAGTTTCCCTGCTGGGCCACTGTTTTATTCAGCGCTTCCTACCACAATAATAACATCGTGACAGATGGGTTCTACATTTCAGTGTAGAGATACGACGTTAAAGGGCCCATATCCTACACTTCTGTGGTATTTGATTGTTTCCACAGAGGTAAAGTCCAGGTTTGTGTGTTTTTATGTACCAAAAACAGTCATTATTAGTGTTACATGACATTTTCCAACTTCTCTCCATCCTTTACAGTTAAACAGGCTGTGCCTTTAAGACGGATATATGTAATTGAGCTTGCCTACTTTGTGCCTCGCAGTCTGTGCTGAAACACTCGACATCACTTAAGCAGAAGTTGCCATGTATGGACTGTATGGACTGAGTGAACAGTATATTTTTAAACCTTGACAGTTTTTATGCACAAACTCTCTTATTTAAATAAAATGTTTTTTTCATGAGATGGGCCCTTTAATAGTTAGAAACACCCACCTTGTGCTTCCACTAACTGGCCACTTTATAAGAAACACCCACCTTGTGCTTCCACTAACTGGCCACTTTATAAGAAACACCCACCTTGTGCTTCCACTAACTGGCCACTTTATTAGAAACACTCACCTTGTGCTTCCACTAACTGGCCACTTTATTAGAAACACCTACCTACTGGATAAACTAATCTGCTGGAAAACTGACCCTTTAATATGAAGCTTGTAGTGATTAGCTGTTAGTAAATGAATAAACTGTGTTCTGCAGGATAACTAATAATAACTGTAAATAATTAGATACATTGTGTATTATTATTATTATTATTATTATTATTATCATTATTATTGTTATTAGAGAAAATGTGCTGAACATTGGGTCAAATCTGTGCCCGCTGTTGGTATATTCAGAGCTAAATGAAACGTGAGAGAAAATAACGCCTGACTTGAGAGATTACTTATTATTTATATCTCCAATGTACTTCAAAAACGTCCAAGAAAATCGTATTTAATAACTCCAGAAAATGCTGATTGTAACCCCTGTAAAATCTGCACTGTGTCTGTCTGAAATGTCCTGAGTTAATCTGACTGAGTTTGCTCTCTGCACAGATAATGCAATACCTATAAAGTCGTGGTTCAGTGACCCCAGCGATACGGCCCTGCTGAACCTGCTGCCCATGCTGGACGCTCTGAGGTACTGAATCCCAGCATGCACTGGGGCAATTAGACCTATTACTGAGTAATTATTTTTCAAAGGGATGGAAGTTACTGGAGTGCTGTAAACATGAAAACACCATTTATAGAAACTGTTTATTAGAAACACCCACTTTGTGCGTCCATGAACTGGCCACTTTATTAGAAACACCCGCCTTATGCTTCCACTAACTGGCCACTTTATTAGAAACACCCACCTTGTGCGTCCACTAACTGGCCTCTTTACTAGAAACACCCACCTTATGCTTCCACTAACTGGCCACTTTATTAGAAACACCCACCTTGTGCTTCCACTCACTGGCCACTTTATTAGAAACCCCCCATCTGTGTGTCCACTCACTGGCCACTTTATTAGAAACACCCACCTTGCGCTTCCACTCACTGGCCACTTTATCAGAAACACCCACATTGGACGTCCAAGGTACTAATGCACTAATGCTCGCTCTCTCTCTTTCCCTCCCTGTGCAGGTTTACCTCGGACGTCCGCTCCGTCCTCAGTAGAAATCTGCACCAGCACCGGCTCTGGTGATTGGTCCAGCCGGTCCAGCCCAGTCCTGGACCTGCCCCCTTTGGTTTTAGCCTCCGCTAACACGCTAGCCGTTAGCCTCTCCACCGCTGGAACTGTCCACTCTGACGGTCGGCCGACCCTCTGGGTCACGTGATGAACTTCACCAGTCAGACTGGAGGGAGAGGAGAGACGCACAGACTGAAATCAGAGCGGAGAGGCCAGCTGTTTTATTCTCGCTCTCCTTTTTTCTTCTTTTTTGATTTTTTTTGTTTTTGTTTGTTGTTTTTGTTTTTTGTTTTTTGGTCCGGATTGGAAACTGCCTTACAGCGTGAGTCCCGCAGGGGCGTGCATGACCGGAGTGAGTCTGTAAAAACTGTTAAACGTGCGGGAGAACGTTCCCTTCGTCATGTTGATTTTATTCTCGGACGTCTCCTCCTCTGTTGTGAAGAGAAATTTGGTAAAAAATCAGTTTTTCATTCATCGTCATAGCACTTATCTTTACCCTCTTTTCATCCCTCCATCACTCTCTGTCCTTTATCCCTCTCTCTCTCTGACTCTGCAGGACTTTCAAGTACATTTATTGTCGTATACATGAAGAGCAGGATGCTAAAGCTCATCTAAAACCTTAAAAGCGATAGCAGATCTGATTTTCACATTAGCACAGGAGCTAAAAGGCGAATGTAGCTAACAGGTAATGGAAGCAGACACCCCACCAATTAGCAACAGGGTGTTTTACAGTGCTGCTTTAAGGTGGAGCGGATTCCAGCAGAAAGCTTGAGAACAGCGCCAGCTTGGCGAACACGTTTAAGGCGAGCGTGTGATGATTCAGGCATGCAGTTAGCACCATGCTAATTGGTGGACTATAGCCTTTCATTACCTCTTGGCTACATTAGCCTGAGTTTAGCTGCAGTATCAGTGTTCAGTCTGTGGTATTAGAGCTGCACGATTCAGACAGAATGCAGCATCGCGATTAGACCGATGTGCGATATACGTACCTGTAAACGTTATTAATTATTCGTCGGATCGTGCGACCAGCCTGATTTCATCCACACGCACCGAGGGCGTCTCTGATTGGTCTGACGCTCTCAGCACAAAGCTTATTTACATATTTAATATCAGTATTGTACAGATTGATATCATGATAACAAGCACTGTATCGTGCAGCTCTAATACACAGTAACACCCACCTGCTCCTCCTCTCTCTCCTTCTCTCCTCTCCTCATATCTTCTCCTCGTATCTCTCGTATTTTCATTTTTCTTCTCTTTTTCTTCCTTTTTAGTCTCTTCTTGTTATCCTCTCCTCTCCTTTTCTATTCTTGTCTTTTATTCCCTTTTATTCAATCTTCTCTTTTGTCTTGTCTTTTTCTCCTCCTCTCCTTCTCTCCTCTCTCTAACCCCAGCCATCTCAGGTATCAGCTCATATGAACTGAGTGTTTCTGGCTGTTCTGTTTGATCTGTTTCAGTATTGAGTTCTGGTGGTTCTGAATGATCCAGAAAAGCCACCTCAGCAAAATCCACCAATCTAACCCTAATTTAACCCAGCAGAGTCCGGCTCAGTCCGGCTCCGGGCCTGCAGGGCGTCAGTCCAGCACAGTTCAGTGCCGATTCTCCTCAGCAGTTCAGTGTCCTCTCCAGGTCGCGGCTGATTTAAGCTAAAGGTGCTGGCCTGTTCAGGGCGAGTCTGGATGATTGAGAGATTGTCTTCATTACTATGATTTATTTTTTTATTTTTGTCCTCTAAAACATGGAGTGTCGTCATGGAGACGGATCAGTATGGACTCTTCGGGAGACGCTGTCGTCTTCGCTTCCGTTTCTCGTCCCATTGGATCTCACAGTCGTTCACAACTGGAAGCGTTTTTGAGCTGTTTCAGTCCCTCCGAACGCAAAAGACAAAGACGCACTTACTTTTCTCTGTTTTCTTCGTTTTTGTACCGAGGACTCATTTGATTGGTCAGAAAAGTAAATCTCCCGCCCACCGTTTCCTTCAATCATGCGGCATTCGTTCTCATTCTCTCTCTCTCTCTCTCTCTCTCTCTCTCTCTCTCTCTCTCTCTCTCTCTCTCTCCCTCTCTCCCGTATCGTACTGGACAGCTCTGCCTGTTTGAGCAGTACAAAGCGAAGTGTCTGAGCGCACTGGTCCTCAGGTCTGTGCGTATTTCCAATAAAAACTCTTGTCACCGTGGATCTGCCGCTTTTCTTGTGTCGCTTTTGCTTTTAAAGCTTATAAACGTCTAACTAGACGGCACTGCAACGATCAGTCGTCAATGATACTGATTACAGCACAGTGTTGTTTAATTAACCCTGTTGTTATCTTCAGCTGTGAGGACCAGTAATATTATTCCCTGGTCAGATCGACCTGCTTCATCTTTAACCATCAGAGAGTAGTTAAAAAAAACATTTTTCTCCATAATTTATCTCAATGTCAGTTTAATCAATACTTAGTGTTATCACGTTTTTCACTCATTACAGATCATGGTTCACTTTTAATGATTCATTTTTTTCTGTACATCAGCAAAAACTAGACTAGACACTAGACTTTTTCAACGTTGTTGGCATGTTTTTTTATCATTATGTTGATTAATACAGTCTGGCTCAGACTGACCCTTTCAGGTCTAATAAGCCATAAGTTCAGCAAAAAAGGTTTCAGGCTCCAGAAAATTATTTTAAATAATTTTCCTGTATTTTTAAACTTTGAAATTAGTCAATTTGACCAACATGTGTGACTGTAATACACTACAGGAAGCGTAGGGAGCGATATGGCTTCTACTGTTTCATTTAAAAAGCTCTATAATGTTCATATGATCCACACAGTCACTCTGACAGACTGTAATACACTACAGGAAGTGTAGGGGGCGATATGGCTTCTACTGTTTCATTTAAAAAGCTCTATAATGTTCATATGATCCACACAGTCACTCTGACAGACTGTAATACTCTACAGGAAGTGTAGGGGGCGATATGGCTTCTACTGTTCCATTTAAAAAGCTCTATAATGTTTATATGATCCACACAGTCACTCTGACAGACTGTAATACACTACAGGAAGTGTATTATGATTGTGGTATTGTGGATTCCTGTGCTGTTTTTCTTTATATACAGTATTTAACCATATTGGTGGTTTCAGTCAGTAGCAGCTGGTGGACCAGCCGGTGGATCAGCCCAGCAGGACGAATGAAAACGGATCCAGAAAGAAATTTAATATATGCTAATGGTAAAGTAATAGAACGAAAACAAATCAAAGCCATCGACTCTGTGTTCATGTGTACTTTTCTGCCAATAGAGTGACTGACACAGTCATAATTGTGGATCTAAGCAACTGCTGACCACTCAGGGCAGGAAACGGGCCTGACCGTGACAGTACACTGCCCGATAACTGGAGGACGGTGACGTCTCCACTTTTCCTTCCAGCTGTAGATCGAACGTCAGACTGTTTCTGATTCGCTGAGACGGTCAAACACAGTCTGCTCTCTAAACAAACACTTCACACACAGATAAACACACTGTATTGATTCAAACGAGCCAATTTTGGTGCAACAGCAGCAACACAGAACACACTGTCCTTAACACTGTCCATAACACTGTCCTTAACACTGTCCATACAGAGGAGCCGATATAGTGATTCAGGGGCGCCAGCTAACAGACAGGCATGCACTCTTTAAAAAGATGGTTCTTTAAGAGTTCTTTAATAAAGACAGTGGTTCTATATAGAACCATGAACACACAGAGAACCTTTTGCATGCTTACATGGTGAAGTGGCTCTTCAGATTGATGGAGAATGTGTTGTATGTCGCTGTTGTCGGAAGAAAACCTTGTATTCCCAAAATGGTAACTTTACAGGAGAAGGAAAAAACATACTGTACTTTTAATGTAAATCAATGGAACCAGACTTTATTACAAGTCATTTTGGATCAGTTCTTTTGGTCCATTTATCATGAAATTTACATACAATATAAAGGGCAATAGGCATTTTCAAACTGTGTCAAAAACTGAAAAACGTCAAAAATGGAGAGACAAGGTTTTGTTCCGACAGCAATATGGTTCTATATAGCACCGAAAAGGGTTCTGCTACTGTGATGAAGCTTGTTATGATAGAAGGACCTTCTTGGCACTACCTTGAACCATGTACAACACATTCGCCATCAATCTGAAGAACTATTTCACTATTAAGCATGCAGATGGTTCTGTGCGTGGTCATGGTTCTTTTTTAAGTGTTTGGGCCCCTGGAGGCACATTTTTACATTTTAACGCTGCAAATAATGATGATTTCTAATAACCATAACATTCCTCATTTTGAGTATGTTGTTAGATTATTTATCTTGGACAGTTTTAGTAATTGTATCTGGTGAAATGATCTCGCTGTACTGATAGATCGTCTTGCTTGTTTTTAAGAAATGATGCTGAAAACAATCATTGCCTGTCCTGATAGTGGAATAATCTGCTGAGGTGATTTGGCTCAGTGAGGTGATGAGCAGGTAATGTGGTCCTATTACATTTCAGGAGGACTAAATACTCACTTTTTCTGAGTGATTACTCAACACTGGAGCATTAGCGTTAGCACTGTGTGCTGCTGAGTCTGTGCGGTGCTCAGTTCATATTGAAGAATCTCCTTTATAACATGTAATTATCACTTTATTGCCTTGTTCATACTAGGCATGTAACAACATGGAATAGTCGGTTATAACCATATATATATATATATATGGTTATAATGGACTATTCCAATGGTTATACATCGATCAGGCACAACATTCTGACCACCTCCTTGTTTCTACGCTCATTGTCCATTTTATCAGCTCCACTTACTATATAGGTGCACTTTGTAGTTCTACAGTTACAGACTGTAGTCCATCTGTTTCTCTGATACTTTGTTAGCCCCCTTTTACCCTGTTCTTCAGTGGTCAGGACCCCCATGGACTCTCACAAAGCAGGTACTATTTGGGTGGTGGGTCATTCTCAGCACTGCAGTAACACTGACGTGGTGGTGGTGTGTTAGTGTGTGTTGCGCTGGTCTGAGTGGATCAGACACAGCAGTGCTGCTGGAGGTTTTAAACACTGTGTCCACTCACTGTCCACTCTATTAGACACTCCTACCTTGTCAGTCCACCTTGTAGATGTAAAGTCAGAGACGATAGCTCATCTGCCGCTGCACAGTTTGTGTTGGTCATCCTCTAGTCCTTCATCAGTGGTCACAGGACGCTGCCCACAGGATGCTGTTGGCTGGATATTTTTGGTTGGTGGACTATTCTCAGTCCAGCAGTGACACTGAGGTGTTTAAAAACTCCAGCAGCACTGCTGTGTCTGATCCACTCAGACCAGCACAACACACACTAACACACCACCACCACCGTCAGTGTTACTGCAGTGCTGAGAATGACCCACCACCCAAATAGTACCTGCTTTGTGAGAGTCCATGGGGGTCCTGACCACTGAAGAACAGGGTAAAAGGGGGCTAACAAAGTATCAGAGAAACAGATGGACTACAGTCTGTAACTGTAGAACTACAAAGTGCACCTATATAGTAAGTGGAGCTGATAAAATGGACAATGAGGGTAGAAACAAGCGCCATGTACATTAATGACGTCAGTGAGCGTGAACAGCCAATGAGCTGCTCCGCTCGCCAACCAATCAGCACTCAGTAGCAGTAATGCCCGCCTTCTGCTGCCCAAAACCAGAAACCAAAACAGAGCACAATTGTGGCCAATAAACTAGCGACGTTCAGCAGTTAAGAACATGGTACTGAATGCTGACTGGACTCTGTACGCAGGGGCAGTGTTTGCACAGCACTCTTAAAAAAATGTTGTGCAAAGGGTTCTTTAGTAGAAAATGGTTCTATATAGCACCAGAAAGGGTTCTTCTATTGTTACGATGTCAAGCTTGTAACAACCGAAGAACTTTTATCAAAAAGGTTCCATATAGAACCATCTACAGCACATTCTCCGTCAGTCTGAAGAACACTTTCATGATGCCAAGAAGCTTTTAATCGTGCCAATGGTTCTTTGCGTGTTCATGGTTCTATATAGATCCATTTTCTTTTATAAAGAACCCTTGAAGAACCATCTTTTTTAAGTGTGGACCTAACCAAAAATAAGCCTACTGAAAAAAAACATAGAAACCATTAAGTGTGACTGTCGGTTCCTGATGGTTCTGTAATGTGTTTTGTCTTTTTAGGTTGATATCACAGTGTAAAGGATCCTAATGGTTTAAGAGGTGACCAACAGCTTATTCTAAATGCATTTGATGGTTTCCTAATGGGTTCTAAAGGTGTTCTACATGAAACTAGTGGGCTGTATTGGAAACCATTGAGCCAATTCCTATTAGACAGCAAAACCGTTAATCCTAATGGCTCCCGATGATCCTTTCCTCAGCAGTGACGTCATGTTTTGGTTTGTGCTCATTCTACATGGTCACTGATGGTTTCCCCAAAACCTACAGCTGCTGAGGGGGCGTAAATATTTAGCAGCTACTGAACTCAGCGTTAAACTAGTCTGTAGTGCAGCTCGTTCTGATTTAGTGATGATAAATCTGAACTTAGTAAACACTTAAATTACAACCAGGGATGGGGGAGTAGCTAAGTAGCGCTACTTTTTGTAGCTAACTACAAATGTTTGTAGCTGTAGCCGCTACAGTTGTATGAAATGTAGCTAACAGCTGTAGCGCCTACAAATGTTTGTGTAGCTATAGTGATCATTTCACTACAATTTCACTACAAGCTTCAGGTAATCTACGCAAAATCTGAACCACAGAACGTGGTCAGTAACTGGGCTGGTGGCGACTGTGTAACCCTGACTGAGCTGTGGACAGGTCGAGCAAACGGTCACATGCTGACCACCCCTTACTAATAGGCTCAGCTCAGCCTACAGGCTAAAAATAGAATATAAACACAAACTCAGACTCGCTCTGCTCTGCTTTAAGCTTTAGCTCAGCTGTAGCCGCTTTTCTCGCATCTCAGTCAGGAAACTTTTCCACGAGTTTCTTGTAAAATGTTTCTCATCATTCGACTTTTTACGAGGCTGAAGTCGCTTCTCGTTCTCCAGCCTCTCATTCAAATTGTCCTGTTCCACCTTAAATGGTGCCTGAGGTGCCAGTACTGCTGTGCCATTTAAGGTGGAATGGGAGAATTTGAACGAGAAGCTGGAGAACGAGAAGCGACTTCAGCTTCATGAGTTGTTGCAGATTAAACGTATCAGGAAACCAGCTGGAGTGATTATAACTGTAAATAAGTTCATTCATCTCCAAATTATCTATGTTCATCTTAAGTCTCTCTCTTTGCTGTTTCGTTAGCTACAAGCGAGACTGTCTGTGTTGCTATGGTGACCAGCAGTCTGCATGTCAGTCTGCAGCATTAAAGGGTGAATTAGCAGTTCTACATTAACTCCAGAGTTTAAGACCATTTACTGTTAAACTGTGTTAGAACTGTGTGTTATAATGGTTTTACAGTAAAGGAGGATTATTATGTTGATCATATTATGATTATTAAAAATCTAGTTCTGCTGTGGAGCCGCAGCAGCTCTGCAGCAGTGGAGACTATTCAGGCCTGATTCACCCCAAACAGAGCCAGAGTCACTGATGAGGATTCTGAGGCTGAAGAGTTGCTGAAGGACTCTGAATGTCGTGTCTGTCTGTACAGATCTGGCTGAAATGTGTAAATTGGAGCAGTTTCAGTTCAGCAGTTGACGATGCTTCACACAAAGTTGTTTGGTTTGTATTCAGTTATTTCTGTTGAGTTTTGTTAGGAAAAGCCTGGAATGACTGACTTTGCCTTTAGCCTAGGTTTTTGTTGGATATCAGGCCTTTGGTTGTGTAAGTTTGATTGTTAGTCACTTAAACTCACTGTTTGGTGATCTTTTTGTAGATTTGCAGCTTTTTAACTGTTTCTTTCTGGCTCATGATTAAATGCAGTGACCTGTTCACTCTGTCAGTTGGGCTTGTTTGGTGTGTCAGGTGGAGAATCACAAACAGTGACAGTCGCGCTTTGAAAGTAGCTAAAAAGTGGCCACTACTTTTTCTGGAAAGGTAGCTAAATCGTAGTTAGATACACATTTAGGGAAAGTGGCTAACTGCTCATTTTTCAGTAGCTATCCCAACCCTGATTACAACTAGCTTTCGTTTGAACTTGCGTACAGCTGGTGCAGCGAGCCAGTGACGTCATAGCGGGCAGCCAGGGCTCCGCCCACTAGCCAAGCGTCCTCGCAAGTGCGCTTATTGGAACGCAGCCGAGGCCAGTTTGTAAATACCGAGTCAGAGCGCTGCTGCTTCTCCGTCTCTAGCGGCCAAAATCCAGCAGAGGACGAATTTTTCACGGGTTTTCTCACCTCAAACTCTCCAACCATGAAGTTTCTGTACAAAGAAGAGCATCCCTTCGAGAAGAGGCGGTCTGAGGGGGAGAAAATCAGAAAGAAGTACCCGGACAGAGTGCCCGTGAGTCCGCATCCCCACCAGCTGTTCACCACAACAACACGGCGAGCTTCGCTTAGCGTAGCAACCTCTCAATGACAAAGCAGAATCCACCGCCGGAGCGCATTTAAACCGCCTAATGTCCACCTTAACCGTCTACACTGCGCTGTAGTGAAGTCCTGTGTCGATTGTCACCGATATATTTCGCTGTTTTCCGATATAAAAGCTAGAAACGCACTGGCTGCTTGCTAGCTTAGCATTTTAGCTTAGCAGGAATCAACAGAGCAACAATAGAGGAGAGATGAAGGACTGATTTTGGTCAAAATCGTCCTTAAATGTTGATTTATGTCGTTTTAGATCACTACATTTGGATTAAAGCTCCTTTATAGAACTGGTGGAGGTCAAATAAACGAACCAGTAGCTGAATTAGACGTGTATGTTTCAGTTTTGTTCACTATTATTTGGCTAAAATCATTAAATCACTGAAACTGAGGTGTTTTGTATAAAGATAGTTCTTCAAGGGTTCTTCAGTAACGGCAATGGTTCTGTTTAGAACCATGAGGTTTTGAAAATGATTCTATATGTTAGCACCAACTAGGGTTCTCCTATTGTGTACGATATCAAGCTTGTAACAATAGAAGAACCCTATTTGGTGCTATATAGACCAATATACAACACATTCTCTGTCTCTTCATCAATCTCAAGAACCATTTCGCCATGCCGAGAACCTTTTAAACATGCAAATGGCTCTGTATAGAACTAGTGGTTCTAAATAGAACTATTCCCTTTTCTAAAGAACCCTTGAAGAACCACCTTTTTAAGAGTGTAGAGGAGAAATTAGGCATTATTTTGTGCTTAAACGTTCATTTAAGTCGTTTTAGATCACTATACTTGGATTAAAGATCCTTTATAGAACTGCTGGAGGTCAAATTAACGATCCAGTGCCAAAATAAGACGTTCATGTTTGTTTTGTTGATTATTATTTGGCTAAAATCATGAAATCACTGAAACTGAGATGTTTTGTAGTCAGACAGAAGCTGGAGAAGAGCAGTGCAGGCCCTCTGAACCCTAATCAGGGGATTTCTTCTGGATCAGACTCGGTCTAATCTCTCTCTTTCTAATTTTCTTTGTCCTGCTCTTCTTCTTCTCCTTTTCCAGGTGATTGTTGAGAAAGCTCCCAAAGCCAGAATAGGAGATCTGGATAAAAAGAAGTATCTGGTGCCATCTGACCTCACAGGTGAACAGCTGGAGCACATTTTATACTGAAATTCACTGTAAATCATCTAAAACTGTTTCCTGCAGTGAAACCAGGCCTGTGAAAGCCTGTTTACTCTGCAATATGAAAGGGGAATTCCACTTTTTTAAAACATTTCTACGTAATTCAGTGATTCAAAATGGTTTGTTGTGAAATGGTTCAGATGTCTTTACAGTGGTGGTGATAGGAACCAGGGGTCGCCATGACTACAACACAGATATAGACATTTTATTTACTATCGAGAACCACCAGTGAACCTACACGAGTCTTCTGAGGTTATATGGAATGTTGATGATGGAAAATAGTGGAAAATCTGAAATAATAAGTTTTCTTTGGGGACTATTTTGCCTCACAGCGCCCTGCATGTATCCCTCCACCATGAATGGAGTTTAAGTTCTCTAAACTATCATAAAACAGTGTCTCAGTCATCAGGCAGTGAATTCATAACCGTTTCATGTAGGAACTTTCTGTGAGGGAGCTTTTAGAGGTGGACGTCTGGTTCCTATCACCACCACTGTGAACAGTTCTAACTCAGTAAGTTTCTCTAGAACAGAGCGTTTCACACCAAACCACTATGAACAGCTCTGTTTATATCTTAACCACTTAATTATGAAGAATTTTTTAAAAATTGGTGGAGTTCCCCTTTAACTTTTGTTGTTTTGTTTTTCTGAAGTGGGACAGTTTTACTTCCTGATCCGAAAGAGGATCCACCTGAGGGCTGAAGACGCGCTCTTCTTCTTCGTCAACAACGTCATTCCTCCCACGTCCGCCACCATGGGGCTGCTCTACCAGGTACAGCCTTCTTTGGTCTCACCTTCAGTCTGTCTGACCTTATTATTGTTTATGAATATTCACTCAAACACTCAAACCTACTGTGGTAGATTTGTGATGCGTTAGAAAACAAACCCGAGGCCGACGTGTTAAAAATGAGCAATAAACATGGTTTTGTTGGGCCTTGTCTGGTGGCAGATCTCTAACAGACGTTCATGTGCTGCTCCGGCTGAGAACAGCAGCAGAAAGAAGTGCTAACTTTATTGCCTGCTATCATTAAAGGGCCCATACAGTGGGACACTGAGTCTTCCTCTGTCCTCTGCACAAATTCAGTGTTTTTTTTCTAAGTAAATCAAATCACATTTATTGTTGCATCACATTACACAGGTGCAAGGTGAGTCAAAATCTTAGGTGCGTAGCCCCCTTATAGAATTTAAATACAAAACACGACCACCTCCTTGTTTCTACGCTCATTGTCCACTTTATCAGCTCCACTTACTATATAGGTGCACTTTGTAGTTCTACAGTTACAGACTGTAGTCCATCTGTTTCTCTGATACTTTGTTAGCCCGCTTTTACCCTGTTCTTCAGTGGTCAGGACCCCCATGGACCCTCACAGAGCAGGTACTATTTGGGTGGTGGATTATTCTCAGCACTGCAGTAACACTGACGTGGTGATGTGTTAGTGTGTGTTGCGCTGGTACGAGTGGATCAGACACAGCAGTGCTGCTGGAGTTTTTAAACACTGTGTCCACTCACTGTCCACTCTATTAGACACTCCTACCTTGTCGGTCCACCTTGTAGATGTAAAGTCAGAGACTATAGCTCATCTGCTGCTGCACAGTTTGTGTTGGTCATCCTCTAGTCCTTCATCAGTGGTCACAGGACGCTGCCCACAGGACGCTGTGGGCTGGATATTTTTGGTTGGTGGACTATTCTGAGTCCGGCAGCGACACTGAGGTGTTTGAACTAAACTAAAGCTGGACCTGCCGAGTATTGAGTATTGAGATTCAGTACTTTTTCACTTCAGTACTATGAATTCTGCCGTTCAGTACTAAAGAGTAAAGGCGTGTGCTGGATTCATAACACACGACTAAACAAGAGCATCGCTGTGGATCAGATTGCAGCACAATAACTGTTTTATCTGGATTATCTTGTTTTCATACTCATTACCAGAATCTTAACTGAAACTGATGTTTGATTAATCGCCCAGCCCTGTTTTTCACACTTTTATTTTGATAGCTTTAATATATTCAGCTTGCCAGTTTTAAACTGTATCTGTGTCCGTTGTTTGTGCTGTGTTTGTTTAGTGCTGTCAGGTTCATAAATATTACTATAATAACAGTGTGAGAGAAATATGCCGTCAAAATACAAAGACTTTTAATGTGAAAAACTAACCAGGTTAACTTGAAATGTGGAGTTTGTTGAGCTTGTAGTGTTAAGTTAACAGGAGAGTGATGTGTGTTTAAATGTGTGTTTAAATGTGTCAACTTATCATTTGAGGTTCTGTGATCTCAGCATGTCGAGTTCAGCTGCTTGTTTACCTTTTAAATGTAAAATCTGTGTGTGACTGTGTGTGTTACAGGAGCATCACGAGGAGGATTTCTTCCTCTACATCGCGTACAGTGACGAGAGCGTGTACGGCGACAGAGAGACGCCCGTCTAACCCCCTACTGTTCACACGCCCCCCCCCCACACACACAGACCTGATAAACACAGTAATAAACAGAGCAGCCCACCTGAGTGTGTATGTTTAATGCACTTTCACTTCTGCTCCTCACTTCTCTCCTCTCGTCTACCTGAAACACACAAACACCACTAACTCTCTCTCTCTCTCTCTCTCTCTCTCTTTCACTTTTCTGTTTAAATTTCTTTTTATTTTCTCTCCCATCATTTTTTTCACTTTACATTCTACGGTTTTGTATTTTTAGTTTTTTGTTTATTTTCTCCTTTTATCCTTTCATGTTGTTCCTGTCTCTCTTCTGCCTTTTTTAATTAATTTTTATTTCACTTTTTTATTGTTTTTACCTTTTGTCTTTCTGTATTTTATTATTTTTCTTGCTCGTCTCTTTGGTCTCTTATCCTCTCCGCTGATGTAACTGGACTCCCACAGTTTGATACACTGACTGTGTTCTGTTTATAATGACGCGTTCTGTGCGTGAATCATTTCCAGCGATGATCTGATTGTTTTTTATTCAGTTTGTTTTTCACAGAAAGGTTTTTGTTTGAGTTCCTGGTTTATGAGGTTCGGCTCTGTCGTCGTCTCGCACGTTTGCTTTTTGCTTTGGTGAAATGGACACTGTATATCCTGAGTGATTCATATATGGTGGAGACTTGGTAATTGGGCAGATATGATTTGTGAGAGTTATGATTTTTTTTTATTTTATTTGTTTATGCAGAAGCTCTGTCATTCAGCTTGATCTTGCAAACATTATAAACGTGATGGGAAAATGACTGTGTGGCTTATTCTTTTCATTCTGCAGCTCTTTTACATTCACATTTTACACCGAGTTCACTGAGATATAATGAAAAAAGCTGAGTTTCCTGTTTTCAGTGATGCAGTTTGCAGTGATGCAGTAACACAGTTTTATTATTGTTAAAATGAGAAATTATTGGTCATTTACTGTGTTATTTTATATGAAATTAAATGAAAGTAAAGACAACAATAATGAAAGAATAAATAAACAATAATGATACATAATATTTAAGATATTCAGAATCAAAATCTTACGGGATGAATGTGATATGAATGTGATGAAGTGATATTTTAGTTCATGGTGATAAATGTAGCTTCAGTTCAGTGTCCTAAAAATGTCTAACTGTGCTTCACCTGTGAATTACCTGTAAATCAGTTCACTGGCTATTAGAGCTTTATTTTTATTTTTGTTTAATTACATTCATAATTATATACATTATACTGAGTTATAGTTTTGAGAGAGAAAGGGGCCAAGGGAGTCTGTTAACAGTTCATTTTATCATCATTATTAAAAAGGGTAATAATACTGTCATTGCTGATATCTTTTATATAATAATGACCATTTTAAAATGGTTTATTTTAGAAATAATAAAAAAGGATTGATTAAAGGAGAAAAAATGAGAATTTAATGAAGAAATAACTAACACTAGAAATTACTGTTCAGCATTTGTTTTAATTATGGTCTTATTTGATATGAAAGTAAAAATAAATAAAAATAAGCAATAAGTAACGACAAGAATAATAAATATATAATAAACAATAATAAATGCATAATTAAAATAAATAATAATAAACAGGCAATGTATGTACAGTAAGGACCCAAGCAAATAAATAAATAAATAAATAAAAACAATAATTGATAATAAAATAGTGTAAAATTACGAAGTGTTTCCGCGCAGGCGCCGCGGACACGCCCCCCTGACCGGAAGTGCGTCTCAGCTGCGTTTTTGGCCTGTCTCCGTTTTTAAATGTTGAGTTTGTGGAGCTGAAAAACCTTTTAAAGGCCCAAAAACGGCGACCAGAGAGATTTACTGACCTTCAGCCGCACCAGAGCCACCAAACGGATAAAAGTGCGTCCGAGCGCCGCTGACTGGCTCTGCTGAGGGGAGTTAGCTTAGCATGCTAGCGGCTAACGGAGCCGCTCGGCCTGGTTTTAATGTGAATTAAACTCTAAATAAGTTTAAATAAAGTCCTCCGTTTACCCGCGCAGGCCTGCGGGGTTCGGGCAGGAGAGCCCCGCTGGGCGGACGGCGTGTTTAGAAGTGGTCAGATCAGAGTCTGAGACCCAAACCGCTCAGACCGTTTATATCAGTTTATACTCGCTTTATAGAGACGCGGAGCTCAGACAGCGCGCTTATTAAACATTAATAACGCCGCACAGTCACTCTGTTCGGCTGTCGTGTGTGCTGTGGAAGGTTCTAGCTTTGCTTTAGCCGTTCTGTATGCTGTGAAGGGCTCTAGCTTTACATTAATCGTTCTGTGTATGTTACAGAAGTTTCTAGCTTTGCCTTAACGGTTCTGTATGCTATGGAAGGTTCTAACTAGCTTTTTAGGGATGCTAACTTTAAGATATTATAGCTTTGTTTAACTGTTCTTCGCGTGCTATGACAGGTTCTAGCTTGACTTCAACCGTTCCGTGTATGCTGTAGAAGGTTCTAGCTTTGCTTTAATGGTTCTGCCTGCTGTGGAAGGTTCTAGCTTTGCGTTAACGGTTCTGCATGCTGTGGAAGGTTCTAGCTTTGTTTAGGCATACTGTAAGATACTCTAGCTTTGCTTTAAAGGTTCTGTGCGTGCTGTGACAGGTTTTGGCTTTGTTTTAACTGTTCTGTGCATGCTATAGAAGGTTCTAGCTGAGCTTTAATCATTCTGTGCATGCTTCGAAAGGTTCTAGCTTTGTCTAAGCATGCTATAAAAGTTTCTAGCCTTGCTGTAACCGTTCTGTGCATGCTTTGAAATGTTCTAGCTTTACTTGAGCTGTTCTGTATATGCTGTGAAAGGTTCTAGCTGACTTGTCAGAGCAGATCAGGGTTCCTGTGGTTCCTTTACTTTGGGCTGGAGTAGTCTCTGAATGTCTTCTTATTGGTTTTACAGTAACGTTTGTAGCTTTGCTTGTTTATTGTATAATAAACTGTCTGATCTGTTTATCTTGTTTATTAGAACGTTCTCTATTATCAGTGCAGCATCTCCAATTGCGCATTTTGTTCTGCTCCAGAAGAACCTGATCAGTTACTAATATGCATGATAAAATGCACAGAACGCCAGGTTACAGTGAGGGTGCTACATGTGTACGATTATGGCTGTCAGTGTAACTCAGTTAGTCAGTTACTCCATTTAAAACATAGAAGTCCATTAAATTGAGCCTTTAGATGAATCTGCAGTGGTTATTTGCCTGTTTGTTTGTATTATGATAAATCATATTTTAAATCCTGCTGACTTTTTCAATGCCTTATTGTAATTGTAAAGTGTGAGAAAGGTGCTGCAACAACAAACATACAATTATTATTATTATTATTAGTATTATTATTGTTATTATTATTGGTGTGTAAGTGGGCTGCAGCACTAGAGTTGGAAATACTAGATCGTGTAATTTTGTCTCTCCGACTTTAACCTGATTTGTTGTTGTTTTTTCTCATTAATCTGTAGATTTGTTATTATTCTGTTTAACCTGTTGTTTTGTTGTTGTTTTTGGCCCCAGCTGGCCCCTCCAGTCCCTGCCATCATGCCCGCGCTGCTGGAGAGGCCGAAGCTGTCGAACGCGATGGCGCGAGCTTTACACAAACACATCATGAGGGAGAGAGAGAGGAAGAGGCAGGGTGAGCACAGCAGTGTAGCTCCGCCCATTCAGCTACAGCAGTTTGGCCCCACCATTCAGCTACAGCAGTTTGGCCCCACCATTCAGCTACAGCAGTTTAGCTCCGCCCATTCAGCGTATAGCAGTTTGGCCCCGCCCATTCAGCCTACAGCAGTTTAGACCCACCATTCAGCTACAGCAGTTTAGCTCCGCCCATTCAGCGTATAGCAGTTTGGCCCCGCCCATTCAGCCTACAGCAGTTTAGCTCCGCCCATTCAGCGTATAGCAGTTTGGCCCCGCCCATTCAGCCTACAGCAGTTTAGCTCCACCATTCAGCTACAGCAGTTTAGCTCCGCCCATTCAGCCTACAGCAGTTTAGCTCCGCCCATTCAGCTACAGCAGTTTAGCTCCACCATTCAGCTACAGCAGTTTAGCTCCACCATTCAGCTACAGCAGTTTAGCCCCACCCATTCAGCTACAGCAGTTTAGCCCCACCATTCAGCCTACAGCAGTTTAGCTCCGCCCATTCAGCGTATAGCAGTTTGGCCCCGCCCATTCAGCCTACAGCAGTTTAGCTCCACCGTTCAGCTACAGCAGTTTAGCTCCGCCCATTCAGCCTACAGCAGTTTAGCTCCGCCCATTCAGCTACAGCAGTTTAGCTCCACCATTCAGCTACAGCAGTTTAGCCCCACCCATTCAGCTACAGCAGTTTAGCTCCGCCCATTCAGCGTATAGCAGTTTGGCCCCGCCCATTTAGCTACAGCAGTTTAGCCCCACCCATTCAGCCTACAGCAGTTTGGCCCCGCCCATTCAGCTACAGCAGTTTAGCCCCACCCATTCACCCTACAGCAGTTTCTGCCCATTCTTCCTCACCCCTTCACACTGAAGTTATAAGGAGTGTTTCAGCTCAGGCTGATTTCTGAATCATGTTTGTTTCTGTGTATTTCTTCTAATGTTAGTGTGCAGTGAGATCATTTACTTAAGCAAGTCAAAAATTAGTGCACCTGTTAATGATCAGAGCAGGTGTTTACAGACAGTGTTCTGTGTTCTGTCTTACAGAAGAGGAGGAGGTGGATAAAATGATGGAGCAGAAGATGAAGGAGGAGGAGGAGAGGAAGAGAAAGAAAGAGATGGAGGAGAGGATGTCTTTAGAGGAGACCAAGGAGCAGGTCAGTGTTTCTCCTGCACTGCAGTAGAATTTTTCCAAACTCTGCATTTATTACTGAAGTACACTACAGTTCCTCTTGTACTTCTCAGATAATGAAGATGGGGGAGAAGCTGCAGGGTCTTCAGGAGGAAAAGCACCAGCTCTTCCTGCAGCTGAAGAAGGTTCTGCATGAGGAGGAGAAGCGCAGGAGGAAAGAACAGAGGTGAGAAAATGAAACGCCTGAATACACAGGCAGCAGACTCATGTAGCTCAATTTATGTACGAAAATACATACGCCATCACTGCCCACATACTTCAGTGCGTCCTGTACGTTGGCATGGATGTTAAGCGGTACATCCACTAGAGGGCAGTCCAGAGTCAAAAGCTTCTAACAACAAACATGGCGACGGTGGGGGAGGTTGTGATAATAAGCCTACCAGCTGTTCTGTATCAACAGTTTGTCCCTATGCGACGTGACATCATAGATGTTTTAAATTTCTGACCAGGTCACACATCCTCTCCTCAAAAAAGCTGTAGCTCAAACGCACTGGCCTTTCATACATACAGTGTTTGAGCTGCAGAGCAGAGCAGCGAGAAAGTTATACAGACGGATAAAAGGTCACATCAGTCACTCTGCTCAATAAAAATATCATTTATGAAAGTGCACGTTATGTTTGTTTATCCTCAACAGCATTCTGACTTCTGATTAGGCAAAAGGATCAAGCCTGGTAGACCAACCGAGAAAAATGTGTTTACAGCATGCATTAAAATGTTTAACTGGTATTTCATCATGAATTAAATAAAATAAAAAGATAGCGTTTTAAGCTTAATTTTCATTGATTTTCGTGGCTTATTTCAGCGTATTTTCGGCGCCAGATCTATTCTCTAAACACTGCACCGCTTCACTGTGGCGTCTGGGACTGTGTGAAAGTGCTGACTAGTTAACACGGGCAGCGAAATGAAAAGCAAGACTTTCCGTGTCGCTCTCGCTGCACAGACGCAGTATGTGTGGATCAGGCCTATGAGTGAACATGTGCACTGTGTACAGCTACAGGCAGGTAGCAGGTAAGTTTTAACTAAGGCTCAGCTGTTTGGCTGCCCACAGTAGTCAACCTATAAATCCATTAGTGGGCGCTGTGGGGACTCAAACAGCTGATCTTGCTCAAAGCTTAAAGCTGCTTGTCTGTAGCTTTACGCAGTGCGCAGCGTTGAGCATAAATGACTCTTAAGGCTGTTCGGATCTCTGCGTTCATTTGTGCAGGTTCTCTGAAAGCTTATGGATACAGATAAACAGAGCGGTACTGTCGGAAATCGCCGGGGCAGCGTAGCCGATAGTTCAAGCAAGACACGACCACAGCCGTGGGTCTGTGGACATGGCGAAGGAGAAACTTTAAAAATGGTGGAACATTTTTTTTTGAGGAACGGTTCTGCGACTTGGTCAGGAATTTCCGTAAGGACAGGTTGAGGACAGTGTCTAAAATACAGCGACAGTAAAAACTGCAGTGAACAGACAGGAGGAGAGAACAGAGCTCAGCAGAAGATCGGTCAGCAGCACAGCTAATATCTTAATATCGTATCATCCACTCAGAGCCGCACTAGTCTAAACAGCTCTGGTGCTGTTTTGCTAAGCAGAAGTTGATATTTATTATGTTTGTGTTCTCACAGCGACATGACGACTCTGCCCTCAGCTGCCTATCAGCCCAACATGGCCATCCACTCGGGCCAGCACCTCCTGAGCATGCAGGGTAAGAACTGGATAATTCAGAGTGGACACTGAATAATTCATAGTAAATACTAAATAATTCATGGTAGATACTGAATAATCTGTAGTAGATACTGAATAATCTATAGTAGATACTGAATAATCTATAGTAGATACGGAATAATTCATAGCAGATACTGAATAAATGAATAATTCTGTTTGCCTGTCTGTCTCTCTTCTCTCTCTCAGCGAGTCCAGTAAGTCACGGCCGTCCGGCGGCTCTGTTAGGAGAGCGTAATAAACAGCTGTTCCAGCCTCCGGTCATTTCTGTGAGTACGATCTCTCTGTGTTTTCTCATACCAGCAGATAATAAACCTCAATTAAAGAGACTCCTGTTTAAAAAAAACTTACTTTCTAAAGCTGAAATAAATTAACTGGATCAAAAACTGAAATAAACAACAACAACAATAATGATCGACTTTAAGCAGAGTGGTTTAGAATGTCTGTAACTGTTTTTTTAAATGTTATATTTACGTAAAAAAATGAAAAATCTTCAACTGCGTCCAAAACTGAGAGCATAGCTCCACACCAAATAGTATTTCAAACATAGTACACCACTGCCATGCACCCGTCCCCCGGGCCCCGATGACGGCCGCAAGAGCTGGCAGGAAGGCGGGGCCCGCACTTCCAGTGAGGACGAACCCTGACGAGGACGGCTGGAAGAGAAACACAGCGAGTGAGTGGGGGACAGTGCGCGAGTCCCGAGCCCTGCCTCCTGGGCGCCACCTCCAGTCCCGCAGTGAGGCCACTTTAATTTGCCTCACGTTCAATCTGGGCGGACGAGCTGCGGAGCGGGGGCGGTGACGAGGAGGTGGAGCAACGAGCTCTCATTCCCTCTTTCTCTGTTTCCTCTCTGCTGTTTTTAAAAGTGAGCACCTGAGCCGAGAGGGAACGAGAGCTCGTTGCTCCGCATCCTTGTCACTGCCACCGAACCGCAGCTCGTCCGCCCGGGTCGAACGTGAGGCGAATTAATGTGGCCTCACTGCAGGACCTCGTCGGGGTTCATCCTCGTTCGTAGTGTGGCTCCCACCTTCCTGCCGGCTCTCGCTGCCGTCATCTGGGCGGGCACATGACAACCACCAATAGATGTCCATCCATTAGCATAGAATGTGCGGTACAGTAGTAAGTGGTTTTGGATGTAGTTTAGGTTTTGACCTATGAGCTACAGGACACTCATTTTGACAGAGATGTTAGATCAAGAGGCATTTACCAGATCAAAGACTGTGTGCTAAATCAAATGCTGTGTGTTTCTTCAAAGGCTCTGTGTTACATTAAAAGATATATGTTCACTAAAAGGCTGTGTTACATCAGAGAATATATCTTTGATCAAAAGCTTTGTGTTACATCAAAGCATATATGTTAGCTCAAAGGCTGTGTGTAAGATCAAAAGGTATGTCTTAAAACAACAACTTTGTGTTAGATCAAAGGATATACTGAGTCATTTTACAGTTAAATTTGGCCCACTAGTATTATCTCCTGTGGGACGCGCTGTGTGGAGTTGCTCGCTGGGTTATGTATGACTTCAGGGTTATTTTAGGGACTGTTTGTTTTCTAAGAATCCCAAAAAGAAACCACAAATGAACCGCAGTTACACCACCTCTGGAGTTTGGGGTCGATTTAGAGCAGTGTGAGTTTGTTTAATGTTCACTTGTGCACAAAGAAACTTGAGTCATCGCTCTGAGAGCACTTAAAGTGGCTAAATGTGAAAACACCCTAAAACACACCTGTTAAGCTGCTTAAGTTCATTTAATGAAACGAGGTGTGTTGGTTATTTCTTTAGCCTGTTTCTTTCTCCATCTATATTCTCTCTATCTCCGGTTTCAGTGACACACATTTTCCAAAAATGTCAAAGTGCAGCGCTGCTAAATTTGGCAGGCCGGAGTGGAATAAAGCTTTCTTGGCTCTCGAGTATTCGTTTGTTTCAGCCAGCCAATCGGGGCGCTCTGGAGGAGCAGATGCAGCGTGTGGTTGGTCAGATTTGTGGGTGTGTGGAAATTTGGCGCTGTTCTCCGGATGACTCTGGATGATGACTCAGTGGTTTCACCCACCGGGTCAGAGCCAACGGCCTTAATACAACATGTACAAAGGAAACATGGAGCAAAAACTGACCCCAGACCAGCTGGGACTTCACATGCACTCGTAATGAGGACAAGATGCAAAACTTGGAAGAAGTTTGATCTTTTAAGCTTAACGCTGTGCTGATGAACTGAAATTCCCAGTACTTCAACACAAAGGTCTCTACCGGCCTACGTGCCACATCCAGCTCTCAAGGCGATTTCATACATTCCATCACATAATCATTTAAATATGAGTCTCCGTATATCGTTTGCTTTCTTTTTTCTTCAGCTAAATATTCATGTGATGGGTAGCTTTGCTTCACCCATAAGTCACTGTGTTTGGTTACCCAACATAGGCTGTATAAAATCAGCTCAGACTGATGATTCCGATGCTAAAAGCTGAAATTTAACATTTCCTGTGGAGTCCCACAGGGTTCAGTTTTAGGGCCATTGCTTTTCTCTTTATACTGTTACCTCTAGGTGATGTAGTTAGGAAACATATGAATTTTCATAGCTGTGCTGACGACACACAGTTATAGATTTTCATTCCTTCTGATGATCAAGACTCTGTAGACTAACTTGCTGTGTGTCACATATTTAAAAAAAATTCTACAACTAAATCACGAAAAAACTGAAATACTGATCCTTGGTTCTAAACCTGCAGTAGAAACCTGGGTGTGATCTGAGACTCTGAGCTCTGTTTAATCTGCATGTAAACACAGTCACTAAATCAGCTTTTTATCATGTGAGAAAATCACTAAAGTTCAGCCTTTTCTCTCTCAGAGCAACGCAGAGAAACGTGTTCAGCAGAGTTGATCACTGTAATGATCTTCTAACTGGAGAAAACAGTCCATCCTCTAGAACCCGTACAGAACTCAGCAGCACGGATCCTCACAGCACCAACACAGAGAGCTCATATCACCCCGTTACAGACTTTAAAGCTCTGCTGCTGGTTTTTAAAGCTCTAAATGCCCTTAAAGCTCCTGAATGTGTGTCTGTTTATGATCTTAGATCTGCAGATTCTGACCTTCTGAACTCCTTCAGTAAAACACAGAAAACGTTTTAGACAGTCAAGCTCAGTTTTAAGAAACAGCTGAAAATGAACCTCTTTAATTTTAAGCATTTAATTAAAACTGTCTCTTTGGTATTTATTTTTTTAGCTTTGTTATTGTCTTATATGATTTTAAAACTCATAGTTTCTTCTATTACTGTTAAGCTTTATCACCTGTCTGTAAAGCACTCTGAGCTGCCACCGTTATGAAAGTGCTTTATAAATGAAAATATTATTATTATTATTATTATTATTATTATTATTATTAAGTAGAGCACTGCATGCAAGAGGAGCCATTCAAACGTTCAAGAGGAACCTTCATCCTGGAGCCAAGTATAGCTGCTGACCAGACAGAAGTGTGAAGTTTATGATATCCCATCTTTTAAACTCATTCAGATAGCCAGCACAGCATTTCCCACTGAGCTGTTTCCTCCGGGTGTGTTTTTGTTGTAGCACATAATGCAAAACAATGATTCATATAGCGTGCTGCGTTCATCTACATCACTCTGGATAGGAGCTGCTAGATGCCACAAATGTAAATATAGACCATCTGAGGATGGTCACTTTGCTTGTCAGTCACATGATCTATTTCTATCAAAGTAGGCGGTTCTTGTCCATGTTGAGTGAAGAAACCTACCGGACTGTCTAATGATAGCCCGACATCTGGCTTGCCGGACATCTGGCTTGCCGGACATCTGGCTTGACGGACGAGGATAGTCTCTCGCTGGAGGTTTATTTCAGAGACTGCTTGTTTTCTCAATCTACAAATCAGTCAGACCACAAAATGAACCAGTTTAGACCACATCTGGAGCGTCGGGTCTCTCTAGAGGAGTTTGAGTCATTTTCACATGCTCAAAAATGCCATTGCTTTGAGAGTGCTGGAATGTGGCCAAATGTGAAAACGCACCTGTTGGTGGTCTCTTCCTCCATGTTGGCCACGTTGGGTGACAAAACCTACCGGACTCTCTGGTGATGCTGGACGTCTGGCTTGCAAGACAAAGATCACCTTTCATTGTGAAAGCATGTAGATTATCTCCCTCAGTCAAATTTGAGTTTTCGTAATACAGAATATCTTGTTTAGGAATATATTTCACAATATATATATTTCACAATATATTTAGGAATATATTAACACTTAGGGATAATAGTTTTACGGTGTCTCTGTGAAGCCTGTGACGTTCCTTGAGATGGACGCTGTGACTTGAGATTAGGACATGTTTATGCTCATCTCCAGTTTATCCTTCCTGACGTGGTGGCGACCTGCACTGTAAACTTAAATTAGTTGGCAGTGCTCTACTTTTTCAAGCCCTGCGTACTCTTAAATTATTTAGGTTAAGAATTATTCGCTCTCACATAAAAAAACATTTTGCAAAGAGAATTATACTTATAAATTAGAAAAACGAGAATTAACAGTAACTAACAAAAACGCCCTGCGATGGACTGGCGACCTGTCCAGGGTGTATCCTGCCTTCAGCCCAATGACAGCTGGGATAGGCTCCAGCACCCCACCGCGACCCAGAAGGATAAGCGGTTTAGATGATGGATGGATGGATGGATAACAAAAACGATAAGAATGCTGAAAAGCTTTTTGGGTACAAGACTTTTCCATCTGTAGGATTTATCTAATTTGACTCAACTAGATTTACCTCAGTAACTGAGGATTATACAAGAAATAGTGTGTGTTACTTCATTTGTATTAGTAATTAAAAAATATTGAAGGAAAAATATTAAAAGAAAATGAGGTTATCGCAATTATTGTGTTTTACAGTGTGTACAGGTCCTGTACAGGTCCAGACGAGTCGGGTAAGTTTTTAAAGGTGCAGCGTGTAAGATTTAGCGTCATCTAGCGGTGAGGTTGCAGATTGCACCCAGCTGAATCCCCCTCCCTCACCCCTCCCTTTCCAAGCGTGTAGCAGAACCTACGGTGGCCATCAGGTTTTCTGTCGTCGTCTGTCCCGATTTAGTTTTCTTCTTCATGTTTTCCTTTTGACGGTGAAGATTCACTCTCCCTCACTTTTTCTTGTGCTAAATAGTAAGTTTAATCCTCCATTTGCCAAAAATTGGGTTCTCCATTTTGTCAAAGTTTGGGTTCTCGTGCAGATCGGAAGCTGTTTTTTTTTTTTTTTCTCCCCAATTTAGTCGTCTCCAATTCCACCCGCTAGTTAGGACTCCCCCAATCACACGACGCTATCAACGCTAGGAGGGTGAAGGCTAACACAGGCTTCCTCCGAGACCTGTGAAACCAACCACCGCTTCTTTTCGAACTGCCGCTCACGCAACGTCACTGGACAGCCGAACGCGCTCGGAGGAAAGCGCCAACCGCCAGATCTGTTACGTCAGCTAACAGACGCCTGCGCTGACTAGCATCGCGCTGAGTGATGGGGGGAGAAGGAGGGGCCATCCTACCCACCCAGAGAGAGCGAGGCCAATTGTGCTCTCTCGGACTCCCGGCTACAGACGGCTGTAGCATCACCAGGGATCGAACTCGCGATCTCCTGATGATAGGGCCAACGCTTAGACGGTTGCGCCACTCGGGAGCCTCCAGGAAGCTGTTTTAAGGTGGTGAAAGTAGTGCAGAATAAAGAAAGGCGTGAAACCAAAGCTGTGAAATGATGGTAAATTCTGAGAGACGGACTTTGAGAAGTCCACATTTGCAGCCGACCGGAGACGGACACATATTTGGAAAATGAACAATGTGAGCAGTCGAGTTTAGACAGATATTTCAAGCTCCACTCTGGAGGAGGTGGATGGTCCTCGCTCAGCTCCCTTCACTCAGAGATCACTAGCAGAATAGGCAGTTAGTGTTCTCCTCCAAGCGTGTTGAGCTCCAGTGACGTTGATTTAGTTTGAAAAGATGTGGCGGATCTTCTCGTGTCTCGATGAAGAACGTGTTAGAATCACCCTCCCAGCTTGGTAGCATCGTGTGATAGTGGGAGACCTACCTAACGGGGGGAAGAGGACACGACTGAATGAAGAAATAAAGAAAAAAACCTAAATTAATTAATTTACGTTTGGCCCACTATTACTGTCACCTGTGGGACAGATTGCAGTTACGGTACACTCTTCAACAAGATGGTTCTTTAACAGTCCTTTAGTAAAGACAGTGGTTCTGTAAAGAACCATGAACACTCAAAGAACAATTTGCGTGTTTAAAGGGTTCTTTGCATCATGAAATTGTTCTTTAGATTAATGGAGATGGTGTTGTACTTGGTTTTACGTAGATCTTTTTTGAAAAGGGTCCTAAATATCATGAAAACCGTGCTTCTATTATTACGACATCAATCTGGTAACAATAGAAGAAGCCTTTTTGGTGCTATATAGAACCATCTTTAGCACATTCTCCATCAATCTGAAGAACCATTTCACTATGCAAAGAACTATTTAATCATGCAAAGGGTTCTTTGAATGTTCATCGTTCTATATAGCGCCAAAAAGGGTTCTTGTATGGTAACAAGCTTGACCTCGTAATCATAGAAGCACCCTTTTGATGATATATAGAACCCTTTTTAAAAAGCTTTATATAAAAACCATCTATAACACATTCTCCATCAATCTGAAGGGTGACTTCTTTGCCTGTTCATGGTTCTATATTTTCTTTAACAGAGAACCCTTGAAGAGTGTCGATTATGGTTGACTGCGGGTTTATTTCAAGGATAGTTTGGTTTCACAATGAACAAATCAATCAGACCACAAAACAAACCAGAAACAAACCGTACTTGGACCACCTCTGGAGTTCGAGGCCGATTTAGAGGAGTTTGAGTTTGTTTTACGTGCAGAGAAACTGCTGAGTCATCGCCCTGAGAACACTTAGAGCTGAAGAGCTGAAACTGGCCACACCTCTTAACACGCACCTGTTAAGATGCTTAAGTCTCCTCCTGTAATGAAGGAAATCTTATTATTATATAAAAATATATACTTGATTACTTTTACAGGTTTCTCCATCTGGATTTTTCTCCATTTGCATCTCTGCCAAGTATGTCAAAGTGCAGCGCTTCTAAATTTGGCAGGCCGGAGTGGAATAAAGCTCTCTTGGCTCTCGAGTATTCGTTTGTCTCAGCCAGCCAATCAGAGTGCTCCTGAAGAGCGGATGCAGCGCGTGGTTGGTCAGATTTGTGGGTGTGTGGAAATTTGGCGCTGTTCTCCGGATGACTCTGGATGATGACTCAGTAGTTTCACCCACAGCAGCTAGACTGATCTGGGGTCAGAGCCAACGGCCTTAAAGCTGCACGCACAAAGAAAATGTGGAGCGAAAACTGACCCCAGACCAGCGGGAGACTTAACAGGCGTGCCTGAGGTTTCCTCATAGTCAGGAAAAGATGAGAAAACTGCCCGTAAATTGACCGTTAGTGTTCTTGAAGACTTTGCCACAGCCTTACAGGACCAGCTGGTGGTCAGGGCCAGGAGTAGATTCTGAATTATTGGACTTTACATGTTCATAACTAAAAGAAAGTGTATAGTTTAAGTCTTCAACTGTTTTGCCATGTTTTATTTTTTATTTATTAATTTCATTTGCTGCCTTTAACACTGTTTGTGCTCTCATTCGCCTCTAATGGTCTCGCCTGCAGCACTAGTTTGAGGCTTCATAAGTTTGACTTTGTCTCTGATCCAAAGAGGTTAAACTAAAATTTGTAATGGACTTCCAAGTTACACAGTGGTTCCAAGCCCTGATTCAGTTCCTGTCCTGCTCATTTTAGTGTTTCTCCTAGAGTTGTCCTGATCTGGTCCAGAGAATCAGGACTGAAGCTGAGCCACACACTTTTTAAGGTTATTTATTTATTTATTTTTGCATTTTTTCTAGTTCCTCTTCATTTTCGTTGCGACCAGTTCCTCCGTTAACTAGGTGTCCTATGCTACAAAGCTGAGAAGGTGAAGGCCAGCACATGCTTCTTCTGAAACAAGTGAAGCTCCACCACATCTTCTCAAACTGCCGCTAACACAGCATAACAGGAGTGCAGCTTGCTTGGAGGAGAATGTCAACTTTTATTCTGTTACATCAGCTAACAGATCTCAGCGTTGGCTAACACGTCCTGCGACACTTTTCACTTGCGAGTTGCGAAAACGAAACCATTGTGGAAATATTTTGCTTCTGGCGTGAACAGCTCTGTCTCAAAAAATAGGGACACCCTCCTCCTAGACATGACTGCACAAAACAGAGGACTAGGGCTAAGTGGTGGGGGCGAGGGGTGAAATGGGATTGGACCGTGGAGTATTACTGATTAGGCTGACTTCTGTTTATGTGACTCTGTTTCTCTCTGTAGGGTCGTCATTATCAGTCCCAGCAAGGGTTCAGCGCTCCTGGAGCGGATCACGGGCAGTTTTCCGGAGCTCAGCCGGGTCATGGGCCTTACGGGGTCACCCAGCAACAACACGCCTCCCCCTTCACCCCCAGCCAGCCTGTGCCGGTCAGCTACGCCAGCAGTCAACAGATCAGAGGTCTGGCTGTACGATACTAAATATTATTTAATACCGATTTATCAATGATTATTATACACATTTCCTAATGTAAATCGGTCAGGAGTAAAGCTCAGTGGGAAGAAAAGTTCACCAAAGCGCGAAACAGTCATTACTTGCTTTCGTCCACAATTAGCATTAACATTTATGATCTGCACATTTCATTTGTTTGAATGACTGTGTTTAAATGAGAAAGCTGTGCTTGTGTTGTTGCAGGTGCGTCAGCATTCCCGGCTATGCAGTACCTGCCCCATCAGCAACAGGGCTACACCGTACACAGCCACTTCACCTCTCAGCCAGGTGGGGGGTGTATAGAAGTGTATAGTACTATAAACGTAAATGTGATGTACAGTATCACTCATCATGTAGTTGCTGTTGGACAAAAACGTGTATTTTGTCCCAGCAGTGACGATGCGCTACTCTTTTTATGTTTTTAAATCATTTTCATTAACTTTTGGAACCACCTCCTCTGTAAGTCCTGAAACATACTTCACACAAGGATGCAAACGCTTCGAGCTTCGCAGACGGGGTTTCGTACATAGTTGCGTTCAAAAATATGCCACCAGAGAACTTGTAGAGAGGAGAATTGCCACTCTGTAATATCTTCTGGGTTTCTCAGACGCTAGAGGGCGCTCCCGAGCGAGTCCAAAATGAATGGGTTGATATGGAGCATTTGAGCAAAATCATAGTTTATAAATGATTAAACATTGTAATGTAAAAGAATTCGATCATTTCCTGAACAGCATAAAACACTTTAACACTGCTGTTATATTATTAAGAGCTTTTAAACCCGAGTTACAGGAGTTTAAATGGCGGCTCATGTACATTCATGACGTCAGTGACCGCAAACAGCCAATGAGCTGCTCCGCTCACCAACCAATCAGCGCTCGGTAGCAGTAATGTTAACCAATCAGCACTCAGTAGCAGTAATGTTAACCAATCAGCACTCAGTAGCAGTAATGTTAACCAATCAGCACTCAGTAGCAGTAATGCTAACCAATCAGCACTCAGTAGCAGTAATGTTAACCAGTCAGCAGTAGTTGCTGTAGAAAAAAAGAAAACATTCAGGTGAGTTTTCTTTGGTGTTGTCGTGAAATACATCCTTCTACTTTCTAAAATTAGAGGAAAGTTCTGGTTCAGTGATTAGAAACTATTTAACTTTCCATTTTTTAGCCGTTTATCTCCTTTTGCCTTCATTCATTGAGGACACGCTCATGGGCGCCCTCTGCTGTTTAGCAGTCTTGTTTTTGATATAATGGGGGAAACAGGAAGAGGCTAGACCTGGCTCTGGTGTCACAACGCACAAGCGCAAGCTGCATTCTGAGTGTTACAGCAAGGGGCGCTATAACGACAGCCAAGTCTGTTCAAGTGGTCTCGTACCGCCAGCTTGTTTTCCAGCTGCCATAACAGACGAGCTGCTGAGTGTCACACAAAGTCGGCTTACATAAACATAAAAATATGATCCTTTATGGCCCTTCAGTTCCAGCAGAAGAGCTAAAGCAGCTCACTCTCCTCTACTGTCCATGTTTAGCTGTTGAGGCTGTTGGAATAACAGAAGATCCTCTCGGGTTTGTCCTCTAGCGCCCCCTTCAGTACTGAGTGTTTTAACTGCCACAGTAACGTAAGAGCGCACAGTGAGTTTGTACAGAAGGACCCAGCGTTTGCAGTGCGTTGGCTGAGCGCCATCATTTGCTTTTGCATCTTTGTGTTGAGTCAGTTTGTGGCTTAAGTGTCCATGAATAGCCCTAAAACAGGACCAGCTGGTGGTCAGGGCCAAGCTTAGGTTCTCAGTCTGTTAATGTTATTTATTAATTTAACCCTTGTGTGGTTTTCGGGTCTGTGGGACTCAATTTTCAAAGTTTACCAAAAGAGAAAATGATGTGATTTATTATTATTTCAGCCTCAGATTCTGGTCCTTTGCTCATTTTCAGTGGAGAACATATAAAATAACCCATTTTCAGTGTCTTCACTCTGTTCACCCCCCACACATTTATACTACGCATGTGGTGTTGGGTGAACCCACGGGGAGTAAAAGTGTGGAGGTGCTGTGTCCTTCACTCTGTTCTCCTCCTACATGGCCTGCTGTTAGTGTGTGTGTGTGTGTTTGTATATATATGTGTGTGTGTGTGTGTGTGTGTGAGGGTGGACAACATGGACAGGCTGCTGACTGGCTACAGCTGCTAAAGGAGAACCCTATGCTGGATACGTGCGATATTTTAAACATCTGGCATTTTTACATGAATTATGGCTGTATTGATTTAATAAACCAATAATGTGGTGGGTCCAGCAGACCACTGAGTAACACACACACCAACACCGCACACAGGTATTCTGTTCTGTTTTATTTTTACATTTTAAGTAACTTAATTAACTTGTAGTACCTCTCTCTCTCTCTCTCTCTCTCTCTCTCTCTCTCTCTCTCTGTCTCTCTCTCTGTCTCTCTCTGTCTCTCTCTCTCTCTCTCTCTCTGTCTCTCTCTGTCTCTCTGTCTCTCTCTCTCTCTCTCTCTGTCTCTCTCTCTCTCTCTCTCTCATTGTCACTCTGTAGGTTTTATTCCGAGCGCTGGTATTCCTCTGCAGAAGCAGTTGGAGCACGCTAACCAGCAGTCTGGCTTTACTGACTCTGTGAGTTCAATCAGGACTTTATTCAGGAGGAGTTTATATCACAATACCTACATTTAGAGTCGGTTATTCATTCAGCCTAATGAGAAACTGTAGAACAGACTCAGTTTATATCACAATACCTACATTTAGAGTCGGTTATTCATTCAGCCTAATGAGAAACTGTAGAACAGACTCAGTTTATATCACAATACGTACATTTAGAGTCGGTTTTTCATTCAGTATGTATGTCTATTTAGAGCACCCTGAGGCCCATGCATCCCCAGGCTCTCCATGCTAGTGCGGCCGGTTTGCTGCCCACTCCGTCCATCGCTGTCCAGATCCCTTCTGCCAAGGTGAGAGAGCACCACAGTTTAGCCCCACCCTTTCAGCCTACAGCTGTTTAGCCCCGCCCATTCAGCCTACAGCAGTTTAGCTTTACCCATTCAGCCTACATCGGTTTAGCCCCACCCATTCAGCCTACAGCAGATTAGCCCCACCCTTTCAGCCTACAGCTGTTTAGCCCCGCCCATTCAGCCTACAGCAGTTTAGCCCCACCCTTTCAGCCTACAGCTGTTTAGCCCTGCCCATTCAGCCTACAGCAGTTTAGCCCCACCCATTCAGCCTACAGCAGTTTAGCCCCACCCATTCAGCCTACAGCAGTTTAGCTCCACCCATTCAGCCTACAACAGTTTAGCCCCACCATTCAGCCTACAGCAGTTTAGCTCCACCCATTCAGCCTACAGCAGTTTAGCCCCACCCATTCAGCTACAGCAGTTTAGCCCCACCCATTCAGCCTACAACAGTTTAGCCCCACCATTCAGCCTACAGCAGTTTAGCTCCACCCATTCAGCCTACAGCAGTTTAGCTCCACCCATTCAGCCTACAGCAGTTTAGCTCCACCCATTCAGCCTACAGCAGTTTAGCCCCACCCATTCAGCTACAGCAGTTTAGCCCCACCCATTCAGCCTACAGCAGTTTAGCCCCACACATTCATGCTGAAGCTCATGCTGAGTGTTTAAGCCTGGCCTGGACTGTTGTTTGAATTCAGCCAATCAGAACAGAGCTCATTGACTTTCTGTCTTAAATGGACAGTGACATAAATGGCTTCATTACTTCTAAGGGATAAAGAGAAGCTGAATAATAATCTAATTAAACCTCAGGCACAAAAATGAAATCACAGGAAATGTAGGCTATGGGCTCTTTAATACCGGAGGACGTAGGTTTGTTTAGTCACACTGTGACTGGTGTTTGCTGAAGTGTGTAATATGGTTTGCTGGCTAACGTTAGAGAACACCAGTGTTGGATATGATCTGTGTCAGTAGCTCAGTGTCATTAAGTGAACAGCGAGAGAACAGTGGTCCCTCTTTACAGCAGCAGGTCATTTATTGCTGCGGTCAATGCTGAAATATTTGCCCACTTTGTGTGTTATAATTGTTGTAGCCACAGCAGACTAACAGAGTTGCCACTGTGTAGGCGTTCTGTCCTTCAGCAGAGGGCAGCAGGTCAGGGAGCCTGTTTAACACGATCACTGGTTTTGGTTGGTGCACTAGGTGGTCTGGCAAATGTGGAAAAGACAGCACTCAGATTTTATACATTTTAAAATTGAAGATAGATTAGAAGCAAAAAGTACCAGCTTGTGAGAAATAAAAAAAGAGGTTCAAAGTACTTTCCCCTCAAAGAACAAAATAATTATGAAGAATTAAAGTAACAAAAAAAGCAAAAACAAAACATGAACACTGTAAATTATTTGGAATGTTTATCATTATAATAATACTGCATGCCCAGATACAGTAACTGTGGGCTGATATCTGATATTTTTCCACTGATGCCGATACATAAACATTCATAAATGTATAAATCGCCACCAAATCTACCTGGATCAGCATTACAGAGAAATATAACGCTTCTTTCTGTGGAGATAAAAAAGGAAAGTGAATAAAACAATATTTTTGTGCAGACTGGAAAAAATAAAACATAAAATGTGGTCCATGCAAAAGTCATGGCACATTTAATTTACATGTTTAATTTTTTTCCAATATGTTAAATTCAGCAAATAAACAGAAATTGTGGATTAAATGTACAGAAGGGTGTTTTCTGTAGAGGATTATTTACACTTAGACAGTCAACACAAACATCGTTTGGCTGAGGCTGCCCAAACTTTTGCATACAGTTGTATGTGGCGATGTTCTGTAACATTCCAAATACCATTTTAAACAAGTTCTGCTTGCTACATCTTAACTAGATTAAAAAAATTGATCAAATTTAAAATTACTAATTTCAATTTGAGATTTTTTTGTGACCCTCAATTTGAGAACTGCTGCACTAAATGATGTTGAATGTTTTATACAAACTGTGCTGTTCGTACAGTCTGCTGCGCTGTGCGGAGCTTTTCGTTTGTTGTGCAGTAGACTTTAGACGGTGTTCGGTAGCCTTTAGACAGCGTGCCGTATCCTTTAAATGGCTGCAGTAGTCCTTAGACGGTGTTCAGTAGCCTTTAGACGGCGTGCGGTAGTCTTTAGATGGCTGCAGTAGTCTTCAGACGGTGTTCGGTAGCCTTTAGACAGCGTGCCGTATCCTTTAGATGGCTGCAGTAGTCTTTGGACGGTGTTCAGTAGCCTTTAGACGGCGTGCGGTAGTTTTTAGATGGCTGCAGTAGTCTTTAGACGGTGTGTAGTAGTCTTTAGACTGCATGCAGTAGCCTTTAGATGGTGTGCAGTAGTCTTTAGACTGTGCAGTAGCCTTTAGATGGTGTGCGGTAGTCTTTAGACTGCATACAGTAGCCTTTAGATGATGTGCAGTAGCCTATAGACGGTGTCCATTAGTCTTTAGATGGTGTCTGTTAGTCTTTAGGCAGTGTCCGTTAGTCTTTAGACGGTGTGCAGTAGACTTCAGTGTGCAGTAGCCTTTAGACGGCTGCAGTAGTCTTTAGACGGTGTGCAGTAGCCTTTGGACGGTGTTCAGTAGCCTTTAGACGGCGTGCGGTAGTTTTTAGATGGCTGCAGTAGTCTTTGGACGGTGTTCAGTAGCCTTTAGACGGCGTGCGGTAGTTTTTAGATGGCTGCAGTAGTCTTTAGACGGTGTGTAGTAGTCTTTAGACTGCATGCAGTAGCCTTTAGATGGTGTGCAGTAGTCTTTAGACTGTGCAGTAGCCTTTAGATGGTGTGCGGTAGTCTTTAGACTGCATACAGTAGCCTTTAGATGATGTGCAGTAGCCTATAGACGGTGTCCATTAGTCTTTAGATGGTGTCTGTTAGTCTTTAGGCAGTGTCCGTTAGTCTTTAGACGGTGTGCAGTAGACTTCAGTGTGCAGTAGCCTTTAGACGGCTGCAGTAGTCTTTAGACGGTGTGCAGTAGCCTTTGGACGGTGTCCATTAGTCTTTAGACGGTGTACAGTAGCCTTTAGATGGTGTCCATTAGTCTTTAGACAGTGTCCGTTAGTCTTTAGACGGTGTGCAGTAGTCTTCAGACGGTGTGCAGTAGCCTTTAGACGGCTGCAGTAGTCTTTAGACGGTGTGCAGTAGTCTTTAGACGGTGTGCAGTAGTCTTCAGACGGTGTGCAGTAGTCTTTAGACAGTGTGCAGTAGCCTTTAGATGGCTGCAGTAGCCTTTAGATGGCTGCAGTAGCCTTTAGACGGTGTGCAGTAGCCTTTAGACGGCTGCAATAGCCTTTAGACGGCTGCAATAGCCTTTAGACGGCTGCAGTAGCCTTTAGACGGTGTGCAGTAGCCTTTAGACGGCTGCAGTAGTCTTTAGACGGTGTGCAGTAGCCTTTAGACAGTGTGCAGTAGCCTTTAGACGGTGTGCAGTAGCCTTTAGACGGCTGCAGTAGTCTTTAGACGATGTGCAGTAGTCTTTAGACGATGTGCAGTAGTCTTTAGACGGTGTGCAGTAGCCTTTAGACGGCTGCAGTAGTCTTTAGACGGTGTGCAGTAGGCTTTAGACGGCTGCAGTAGTCTTTAGACGATGTGCAGTAGTCTTTAGACGGTGTGCAGTAGTCTTTAGACGATGTGCAGTAGTCTTTAGACGGTGTGCAGTAGTCTTTAGACGGCTGCAGTAGTCTTTAGACGATGTGCAGTAGTCTTTAGACGGCTGCAGTAGTCTTTAGACGATGTGCAGTAGTCTTTAGACGGTGTGCAGTAGTCTTTAGACGATGTGCAGTAGTCTTTAGACGGTGTGCAGTAGTCTTTAGACGGCTGCAGTAGTCTTTAGACGGCTGCAGTAGTCTTTAGACGGTGTGCAGTAGTCTTTAGACGGCTGCAGTAGTCTTTAGACGGTGTGCAGTAGTCTTTAGACGGCTGCAGTAGTCTTTAGACGATGTGCAGTAGTCTTTAGACGGTGTGCAGTAGCCTTTAGACGGCTGCAGTAGTCTTTAGACGGTGTGCAGTAGTCTTTAGACGGCTGCAGTAGTCTTTAGACGGTGTGCAGTAGCCTTTAGACGGCTGCAGTAGTCTTTAGACGGTGTGCAGTAGGCTTTAGACGGTGTGCAGTAGTCTTTAGACGATGTGCAGTAGTCTTTAGACGGTGTGCAGTAGTCTTTAGACGATGTGCAGTAGTCTTTAGACGGTGTGCAGTAGTCTTTAGACGGCTGCAGTAGTCTTTAGACGATGTGCAGTAGTCTTTAGACGGCTGCAGTAGTCTTTAGACGATGTGCAGTAGTCTTTAGACGGTGTGCAGTAGTCTTTAGACGGCTGCAGTAGTCTTTAGACGGTGTGCAGTAGTCTTTAGACGGCTGCAGTAGTCTTTAGACGGTGTGCAGTAGTCTTTAGACGGCTGCAGTAGCCTTTAGACGGTGTGCAGTAGTCTTTAGACGGTGTGCAGTAGCCTTTAGACGGCTGCAGTAGCCTATAGACGGTGTGCAGTAGCCTTTAGACGGCTGCAGTAGCCTATAGACGGTGTCCATTAGTCTTTAGACAGTGTGCAGTAGCCTATAGACGGTGTCCATTAGTCTTTAGACGGTGTGCAGTAGCCTATAGACGGTGTCCATTAGTCTTTAGACGGTGTCCATTAGTCTTTAGACGGTGTGCAGTAGTCTTTAGACGGTGTGCAGTAGTCTTTAGACGGCTGCAGTAGTCTTAAGATGGTGACCATTAGTCTATAGACGGTGTGTGGTATTTTCTCTGTTTTCTTCATTGGACTAAACAGATTAGAACCTCTGACCAAAACATAAGATGCAGCTCTACACCGCCCCCTGGTGGAGTGGAGAGTTCAGACAGTTCATCTTAAATATGAGAACGTATAACGTTCCAAAATTCTGACTCATTCCTAGTGAGGTCAGACATTTGCACCCTGGATGGAAATGACAGAATCTGTTTGTGTGGTTATGTTCAGCTGTTTGTGAGAGGAAAGTCCCAGCAGATAGGAGTGTTCAGACAGTATGAGGACATGAAGGAGGCTGAGTCGAGGCCGGTGTGGTTTATCCGGACTCTTAAATGCATTGTGTAGGGAGAGGAGCGGGGAGCCGTTTGGTCAGTGAGTCAGTCTGTTACGTTGATTGTTCTTGGCCAGCGCTCTGGGCGGTCTGGCAGATCTGGAAAGGATGGGAACACCCATTCCTTCAGCCCAGCAGCTTCTTTAGATTCAACTTAACAAATAACAAATCTGTACCTACTGCTGTGGAGTTAGACAAGCTGGTACAAATCCCATTATACCAGTGTATATCACAATACCTACATTTAGAGTCGGTTATTCATTCAGCCTAATGAGAAACTGTAGAACAGACTCAGTTTATATCACAATACCTACATTTAGAGCCAGTTGTTCATTCATTCCAGCCCCATAATAATCATATCATCCATATTAATGTTGTACGTTCTGTGGAATTTGTTAGAGTTCAAATCCAAAACTCCAGCAGTGCCGCTGAGTGACAGTAAACAGTCTTTAATGTTGAGTTATGCTGTGAGCTGATAAAGCTGTTGTATTTCTGCAGAAGCCAGAAGGAGCTTCCGTCTCGTTCTGCTCTTCTGTTTGACTGTTTACTTTAACGCTCGCCATATGCTAAGGGTTTGTTTGTTCTCTTTGTGTTTGTTTTTGGCCAGACTGGCTTGCCATATGCCCACCCACCCAGGCCGGCCTCCCCGGGAGCGTTCACACACACGGCCCCCCCACAGCCAGCACACGCGGTGAGTTCAGCTGGACACCAGCCCGTAAAGCCCGGCCTACACTACACCTTTACACAGGGTTTAGGCTGAGTTTATGCCGAGACAAGGTGCAGGTTATAGTGCTGATAGTTTATGGATCCAGACATCGAGGCGTAATAAAATCTTCTCCTCTCAGTGTCGGTGCTGATGCCAGAACTTAAATACTGTATCGGTACCGGCCGTAGAGAACAATGATACTCGGGCTGTTGCGACAATTTCTGACACGCACACTATTAAATATTTGATGTTGTTAAATAATAATAATTAGCTACTGTTGACTTTAATTTAACTACTGTTAACTTAAAATCTAGATGCAAATAAACAAAAATACACATACAATATGTGCAAGTAAACCTAAATACAGTAAAAACACTGTATAACATTAGAATCAATGCACGTAAACATAAATATAGTAAAAATGCTGTACAACATTAGAATAAGTGCAAATAAACATAAATACAGTAAAAAATGCTGTGTAACATTAGAATAAGTGCGAATAAACAAATTATATATGTATATATGTCTGTGTATAAATGCAAATAAACAATACAATAAAAACGCTGTATAACATAATATATGCAAATAAACATAAATACAGTAAAAATGCGGTATAACATTAGAATAAATGCAAATAAACACAGTAAAAACACTATATAACATAATAGAGTAAATGCAAATTAACCCAGTAAATACAGTAAAAAGAACCAATTTTTTTGTTTGTTTTGAAAAAAGTATTTGAAAGTCTGGTTCTAGATTTCTCCTGGACGTCTCCGGACATTACTTGGATTTATTAGATTCTATCAGCAGCTCCTGATTTTACATAATGAAGTAAAGAATAATTTTGCTGTGGTGTCTGAATCTTAAGCACAGTACTGTACTGTATATATGTCTGTGTGTTCTGCATCTGAAGTGTTAACTCTAGGTCTGTATTGCTGGCAGAACCCAGAACATCTCATGCAGCGTTTGTTCATATGAGACTGTAGAACTTTATCAGTTTGAGTGGCGTCTCCATTTATTCCTGCCTACAGAGTTTCTGAACCGGATCTGACGTGTCGTGTATGTTTCTCTGTTTTTATCAGGCCACGTTTCAGAGCTCCGCCCAGCCGCCCCCACGCCACGCCTACCTCTCTCACAGCCAGTCAGGACAGAGGTTCTATCACCATGGCAAATAGCCGGCCTACCAGGTGGCGGAGATTGTGGTGTTAGATTTGGGTTTGACTCACTCCAGCTTCAGCACGTCACAACCACACAGTACCGCAGTAACGCTTTAGCGTAGAGAACGTTTATGATAGTTAATCAGCATGAGGACAAACGTCTGTTAGCTTCATACTTCATTTCTGCATCCGCTAATATTCACTAGCACAGGGTCATCACTCTTATATACCGTCAGTGGGCAGGTGCTTCAAAGGAGAACTTCACTGTTTCTCGTCCTGCTCTCCGTCTGCTGTACCTGTAGCTCAGAGCCGAGTAGCTCAGACAGTAACTTCAACACGTTTCCCTGAACCGAAAAAAGATCAGAAAACATAGTAGCATCAAACTCGCTTATAGCAGAAGACAGTGGGCAGTTCCTGAGCTTGTGCCGTATTTTTACAGAGCCTTTTCATGATTTATTCAGTTGAAATTTCTAAATGAAGCTGCAGTCATGCCAAAAAAGACTTTTAACATGAAATTTATGAACTTCTTATTAAAAAGAATCAGTTTAATATGGATATTACTTGATATTTATTTTAATAATAGTATAAAATTAGTCTTTTGAGAAGAAGTCATGTGGTGCAGCCACACAATGAAATGAATTACGTATTTTAAAGTTATTTACAGCTACTAAAGGGGTGCTAACTAGCCTTTGTACTTGGACACAAGGTTATACGTAATTTTGTTTCAAATGATGAACATTAATGTAATAATAACACGTTCATAGTTTGGCTGGGGTCGCACCTCCTGACTGAGCTGAAGCAGCTGAACCACGATTCAGAAATTACAGTATTTGTAAAAAGGCTGATGATCTCGGCCCACTCTTCCTTAAAGTCATGCCAGAATAAAAGTCCTTTGTTGTCAGTTGAAAGTTTTTCAAAACTTTTCATAAGCTGCATGTCTCTGCGACTAATTGTGCTTTTAAAGGTGTGAAACATAAAATCAAAGTATTTTATTTCGAATTTAATTTTTTAAATATAAATTATCCTTTTTAATAGTTTATTTAATCTGCATATATGGTTGGTGGTTGGACAATCACACCACCTGACATTTTCAGACTGTCACACTTTGAAATTAATTAAAATGTGTTTGAAATTAATTATTTTTTGATGCACTAAAAATGCATTTGTAAAAAAGGAGGTATTATATAATGACTTGATATGAAGTTTAATTAAAATTAATAATAATTTAAATTAGAATTGATTTATTTAATAGGAAAACAAAGAACTGGTTCTTTCAGACGTGGGACTAGTTTTCCAGAGACTGGATTCTGTGGTGATGCATTATTTTTCAGAGGCTCCGCCTCCTGATCGCCATGGATACTAGAAATCTTAGTGAAAGCGAATGAAATCAGAGCTGCTTTTGCCAGTTCACTCTAACAGAATTGAAATTTTTCAGCCTCACATATTATTTAACCATTTATCGATGGAATTCAGCAACTGCCCATTGACTTCCATTGAAAGTATGTTTTATGCTAATACGTTTTCTGTTATTTTCTAAGTTCAGGGAAACGTACGGAAATAACTGTCTGTGGTATTTAACTGTACGTTACAGGTACAGCAGATAGAGATCAGGATGAAAAAATACTGAAATATTCCTTTAAGCTGTTATCAGTGCAGTGAGTTCTGTTTGATGTTCTTATGTTCAGCAGTCGTGCCAAATAAAAAATACTGACAATAACAATAAACACAGGCTTAACCTTAGTAAGAGAGCACACAGTACAGACTGAAAGGCAGTTTAAACTGACAGGCATAACAGCTGTAAACACTCGGCTGTGTGTGATCTGAGGCAGGAAGTCTGAGCTTTTCCTGCTTTATTATTTTTAATAGGGAGTAAAGCTCTCAGGGCACTTTGTGTAGATACTGATAAATTCCCCAACACACATGGCCACGCGAAAAACGGGGAGGAAGAGTTATTTTCCTAAAAATAAAAACAAAACAATATTTTAATTTAATTAAAATGTGATATTTTTAACTCAGTTTGATGAAATTGCACTTAAAATCAGATCTCACACAACGGTAATAAACCATTATGAGGAAAAATTATACATTGATTTTGCTCCTGTCGTCTGAAATAGAGCGTGAACACACACACACACACACACACACACACACACACACACACACACACACACACACACACGCCTGGAACGGAGACTGTATTTATTTAGTGTTTTCTGGCGCGCAATAAAAGACAAACTGCTAATAATCAATAATGGACTGATTTTTATAACAGCGTGTTTGGGGAAAAGGGGATTTTTGTGGATTATATCTGTGGAAGTGCCTCCTCACCCTGTAGAGGAGAAGAAAATCACCCGTTTTTCCTCCTTCTCACTTTCTGGCAGCAGTTTGTCATATACTGACTTAAATATTGACTATCTAAAAATAATGACTCGCTGTGTTAATATAGCATTATAGTCATTAAATAACGTTGTTGGATCTCATAATAATGACCTTTTATTCCAAAATACTTATACAAAATAGCCATGTTCTTGAAATCGAATGTTATTAACAGCATTTCAAAATCTTAAGAAGTCAATATTTTGAGATAATAATTCATTATTTAAAAAAAAAAATACAAAAAAATCTTTTTTTGATGGTGTCAGTATTTTGAGCAAGTAAGTCATTTTATAAGATGCTGAGTCATTAGTTTGAGAGATCAAGGCAATTTTTGATATATTGATTAATACTAAGTCAGTATTTAAAAATAACATCTTTTACTAGTAAATTAATAATTTAATCTAAGTCAGTATTTAAAAATAATTAACTTTGTGCTAGTAAGTGAATATTTTGAGAAAATAAGGCATTATATAAGGAAAAAGATGTTATTCAGAGATATTAAGTCAATATTTTGAGAAATAAGTCACTTATTTAGAGCATTTGGAGTGCATGACACGCTGCTGAGAGAGAATAAAAGCAGGTTTAAGACCTGATGAAATTGAGCTTCACAGATTTCACTGAGCCAATCACAGGGTGTGTGTGTGTGTGTTTGTTTGTGTGTGTGTGTGTGTGTGTGTGTGTGTGTGTGTGTGTGTGTGGGAGGGCAGCGGTCACTCTGAGTGGGTTTAGAGGTCAGTTCTTTGTCGTTAGCTGGTGATTCATGCTGTTCTCTCTGTATTTAGACTCTGAATCAGCGGATACAGATTCCTCTGAAGTCACCAAGCGCTGATGTAATAATTCTGCACCCGGTTCTCACCTCTCCACCCGCCGTGTGTGTGTGTGTGTGTATGTGTGGTGTAAGTGGTGTGTTGAGGCCGTTCAGGGTCTAAGAGGTTAACCGTGAAGCTAACTGCTCCCAGATCAGTCAGTGAGAGTGTCTTGTGGAAAGTACCATGAAGTTTGTGGTAAGCACCAGATTTCTTCCTCGTGTTTAGCGCAGAGTTGGCGAAAACTCGCCGTGTCGGTTTCAGCAGGTTTGAACCGGTGGAGGGACAAAGATACTCATTTAACTGTGTGAGATCACACACACAGACACTGATACGAAAACTACACCACGGATTATCGGCTGAGCGCTGAATGATATCAGAGCGTAGAGTCTCCCAAACACGTCCTCCAACACACGTCATATCAGAATACAGTCAAAGAAGAAAGGAAAAACAAAGTGGAGGAAATATGAGGCTGGAATCTGGTATCTTCTTATCTGGATTTTCTGCTACACCTTATTAAAGGTGCAGCTGTTACAAACCGTAGCTGCACCATTTTTAAGGTGCAGGGGAAATTTGGATAACAAGCTGGTAAATGAGAGATTATATAGAGACTGACGTCTCTGTTCTTCACATTTCGGATCCTTTTGGTGTAAAATAAAACTCTAAAGCTCCACAGTGAGAGGAGTGATCAACAGTACAGCAGAACAGCAGCTGAACCAGCACAACAGACTGAAATGAAACCCAAAAAAAGGACAGGTTATATATTTTATTGATTTTTGACGTAAAAAAATGAAGAAATGTCTCTGCCGCAAACTATTTACCCTTTTCTGTATGCAGTTTTTCATGCACAGTTACTCTAAATGTGATTAAAATAGAAAAAAATAATGTGTAAAAGTTTGGACACCCTACTTAGTTGGTACTAACACCCCTTTTAGCAGAAATCACAGCCTGTAAATGCTTTTTGTATCAAGCTTCGAGTCTTTCTGTTCTTGTTTTAGGAATTTTTACCCACTCTTCCTCACAGAACGGTTCTAGTTCTGCGATATTCTTGCATTCATAGCATGTTTGAAGATCTACTCACAGATTTCCAACAGCCAGGCGACTGTGAGGGAGATTCCAGAAGCTTCAGCTTGAGTTTACTGAAGTATTTAGTGGTGGATTTTGAGTTGTGTTTTGGATCATCGTCCTGCTGTAAAAGCCTCTTTTCAGCTTCAGCTTCTTCTCTGACTGTGTCACATTTCCAGAACTGGCTGATATTTACTGGAATCCATTCTTCCATCTACACACTGGCTGCCACAGAACCCCAAAGCATAACAGATCCGCCCTCATACTTAACAGTTGGCACAATGTTCTTTTCATTAAACGCTGCTCCTTTTTTTTCCCAAGCATTCCTTTAGTGTTTGTGGCAACAGAGTTCTAGTTTAATTCCATCAGTCCACAGCACTCATTTCCAAAATGCCTCTGGCTGATCCAGATGTTGTTTTGTACTCTTCAGACGTTGACTTTTATTATTAGGTTGCAGGTCAGGTTTCCATCTGATGACTCTTCCGTGCAGATCATGTTTGTGTGAGCAGAGCTGTACAGTAGAACGGAGCTCCACCACTCCTCTATCAGCTAAACCTTCTTGCAGGTCCTTTACTGTCATGTGGGGGTTTTGCTTTGCCTTTCTGTCCAGCATACAAACTTTTCTATCTGAGAGTTGTAGATCCTGCCCTGGCTTCCACAGTTCCCCTTAACTGCCATTACTTACTTGCTGATATTTCAGACAGTGGAAACTGTGAGCTGGAAGTGCTTTGATATCTTCTTGTTGTCTTGTCCTGCTTTGTAGGCAGCTGTTAGCTTCATTTTCAGATCCTCAGCATCGTAGAGGAGCTCATGAGTGTTGGCATGAAGTTTGAAGAGTCAGAGAATTTATTACACTCTGGAATCAACATCAGCTGACAGATCCTAATGACCCGCCTAACCAGTCTTAATGAGTCAGTTAAAGTCATGAGACTTGACATTAGGAAGGGTGTCCAAACTTTTGTACATGCCACAGTAGTTTATTTTTTACATTGTCTACATATATATATATATATATATATATATGACATCATTTTTTGTGTCCAAGTATATTATTTTCCCACAAAATAATGTAATAAATACATGATATATCAAATTATTCAACAGCGCCATTTTTATGTAAATCAAGTATTACATAAATATAAAATTCTACTTTCTACTAAAATTCTACTAAATTTTACTTCCATGAAAAATTCATTTTAGTTTTTATTTCTGCCTCCAGAAGTCTAAAAATTTCAGGTGGAGCAACCGTCCAACCACATATGCTGATTCAGTTAACTATCAAAAAAGGTAATTTAGTTATAACATTTTAAAAACAGTAAAAATTGTAAATAAAAGTTTGGCATGATTGTATGTTTGAAAACTTTAAAATAAAAACCATGTTGCAAAATAAGGCAACGTTAAAAGTGCTGAAATCACTGAAAAACTTTTATCTGCAAGTTCTTACTTCTCAAAATGTCGGGCGGCACAACCAAAAACAAAGGACTTTTACTTTGACATGCTCTTATAAACGAGTGGCCAGGGTATTGCCTCATGAAGAAGACCCCAAGTGACCTTCATGGTGCACAGATTTTGGGACACATTTCCTTTAAAACAATGGGATCTAACTGCTCACCATGTGGCCATGAGGGACAGGGATGCAGCCTCACTTCCTGCTCTGAAATGCAGGGGCGTGGCTAAAATAAGGCCCACAGATTAAAGCTCCTTGTATTTCAGTAATGACATAAAAACGTGGGACAGCTTTTTTATTTACAAATTAAACTCATGATGAATCTAAATCTTTCAGCATCAGGTTAAAACAAACATCGTAAAGAAGTATATATAAAAATAATAAACAGAATAATGAAGGTTTTGTATTATTTTCAGAAGTGTAAATTTAGGGGTTTAGGGTTTGGGACAGACTCCTCTCAATTAAAAAGCACCCTATAAATTATGATGTTGTTTATCACTGCTGTCGGATCAAAACCTCGTATCTCCAAAAATGGTAACTTTACAGGAGAAGGAAAAAACATACTTTACTTTTAATGTAAGTCAATGGAACCAGACGTTTTTTCAGGGTCATTCATTTTCAAATTATGCCAAAAACTGAAAAACGTCAAAAATGGAGATACGAGGCTTTCTTCCGACAACAGCGACATATTTAGCTTATTACTGTCTCTATTAATGTCTATTTGAATAGATCAGAAAAAAAGATTGTAAATATTTTAACTTATTTATTTTAAGATTTTTTAATAGTTTGATGTGGGAGCGCAGTGTGAACTAATTCAGTAGAATATACACTTATATTCATTCTTAAATGTTCTACTGTTATTTTTATTAATATATTTTATTAACATAAAAATAAATAACTATATATATTTATTTATTTATAATAAATGGTGTAGAAGTGTAACGGTTGAACCTCACTGCTCTTCCTGCCTGACACAACACACACACACACACCTGCATACACAGTGTACCAGTTCAAACACATACACACAGTTTCAGTCTGTAATTATCTCTTTTCCTGCACACTCAGAAAACCCCACCACATCAAACTGTTCTGAGCTGTTTCAGTGATGTTTTGATGTGTTTGTACTTTTCTGAGTATTTTCAAATGAAAATATGCTAATGATATGCTAATACACTAATACATATATAATATTCATGTGTAAAATCCTCACTCACCGTCCACTTTATTGTGCATACCTACCTTTCATTCTCTGTTCTATCAGCTCCACTTACCGTATGTAGCGCTGCAAAAGTCAGAGTCAGAACAGCCATTAAGTAAGTTATTGATTTTTCAGCTGATATCTGTGAGGAGATTATAAGATATGAGACAGATCAGATAATCCAGTTGCATAAGGAAGGAGAGAGTTAAAGGATAATGGGTGATAAAAACACTAGTTTTGAAAACTGATTAAAAGCTCCAGAGAAAATGTGCCTCCTAACAACCACCTGGAAGAGCTGGTCGACCACCAAACTGCCCCCATCAGATAAACAGCACTTAAAGCTTTCATCTCTGAGAGAGAGGAGAAAATCAAGCTGATCAGATCTGAAAACATCCACAGGTGTTTCTGTCCATCCTTCCACTGTGAGAAGACGACTCAGCGCTGTGGGTCTGAAAGGATGTGTAGCTGATCAAGAAGAACCTCACTGAGAAAAGGAGACGGACACATCAAACAAAGAAGCTGAACGATGGACTGACCACCCCAGAGTCCAGACCTCAACACCACTGAATGTGTTTGATTACTTCAGAAAATGATCAACCAGCTTCTAAGACTGAACTTTGGAGGTGTGTCTGCAGATTCTTTGAGGAGCTGAAAGTGAGTCTCCTGAAAAGAATGGAAGCTGGAATGAAGGGAAAGAGTGACTCACTGACTCACACAGCTGAGAGGAGATTTAGCTGGTGAGGATTCTGTGGAATGTCCTGTTGAATTTTTCTTTTTTCTGTATAATTTATACTTAATGGCTGTTTTGATCGGAAATTAAATGAATGACGGGTGATTTCTGACGTTTGTACAGTACTGGATATAAACCTATGAGCTCAGTTAGACCAGAATACAGCACGGCTCCCAAAGACCAGCGTCTCTGTATGACAGTGTGACTGCTAATTAAACCAAAACTAAAAAGCAGCCCTGTATAGTGTTGAGAAGATTTCGGCCTTAAACTCAATTCATGGTGGAGGGATACATGCAGGGCGCTGTGAGGCAAAATAGTCCCCAAAGAAAACTTATTATTTCAGATTTTCCACTATTTTCCATCATCAACATTCCATATAACCTCAGAAGACTCGTGTAGGTTCACTGGTGGTTCTGGATAGTAAATAAAATGTCTATATCTGTGTTGTAGTCATGGCGACCCCTGGTTCCTATCACCACCACTGTAAAGACATCTGAACCATTCACTCTCAGAAATAAAGCTACTGGGTCAGTTCCCCTCTTGTCACTGGGGTGGAACCCTCAAGAGTCCATCTCAGTACCTTCAGTCAGGGAACATAACTGAACCATAATCCACTGAATGATATGTTCTAAGCTGTACTGACTCCACACACCCCGTCTCGTCTCCAGGCTTTTATTTTACTGTTCTGTTTAAAACATTCGGTTATGAAAAGGTACAAATACAAACTTTTCACCTGGAGAAACTTATTTAAGGTTCACAATCAGACCTAAAAACCACTGTTGGAGCTTTGAGGAACATTTACACTGTTTGTACCTCGATGAAGGAAAAATGTACCTGAACTGCTTTGAATCCCCCCTTTTTATCTCACACACTTAATTAGAAGTAGAAAGCTGAAAACCAGCGTAATGAACGGATATCAAAGGTCTGAATCTCTAGAGACGGTAACTCTGATATTCACAGCCTACAACGTGTATGAATTCACTGATACCTTTAACATTTTTACCATTAATATCAGTGACATCTACGACCATTTGTCCAGTTTGAGTTTTCTTTACTGTGAGATTTTCATCATTACTGTGATATTTTCATTCTTAATGTGATATTTTCATCATTACTGTGATATTTTCATTCTTAATGTGATATTTTCATCATTACTGTGATATATTCCTCTGACTGCTGATTAGAGTTTAGTACTACTAGAAAGCGAATATAAAATGGGAAATAGAGTTTATGGGACATATACTGGAGCAGATTTCATTGCACGGCCGTTTACTTCCGAAACTGTGACGTGATTTCTGTGAGTACATTGTAAATTGCTATAAAAAGTATTTCCCCCTGATTTCCTCTGTATTTGCATATTCATCTCTGAATGGTTTCAGATTCTCCTACAAAACATAATGTAAGGCAACGAGAACATGAGGAAACAACTTTTATGTCGTGTGTCGAAGCGACCAGAACCAGGAGACCAGAGCCAGCTCTGACAGACTCGCTCGGCTGGTGGGAGATTGTACAGTGCTGTAAAAGTTTTTGCCCCTCCTCATTTCCTCTAGATTTGCATTTTTGTCACTGAATGGTTTCAGATCCTCAAATGAAATGTAATATAAGACATTGAGGTTATAAAATGTTTTAAAATGATCATTGAATTTGTCAAAGAAAAAAAACTTTTGCAACACCAAAATCACCCAAATAACAACGGAATTGCTGCCTAAACTTAATAACTGGTTCTGTAGCAACAGTTTCAACCAAACACTTCCTGTACCCGGAGGAATTCTGGCCCACTCTGCTACGTAGAACTGCTTTAATTCAGGACTTTGACTTCCAAAACCTTTATTCTGTTCCTTTGGAACCGTTCAGAGGTGCTTCAGGTCGTTGTCTTGCTGCAGAACCCAACAGCATTTCAGATCACGGACTAATGAACAGATGTTCTCCTGCTGGATTTCCTGCTAGAAAGCAGAATTCATGGTTATTTCAGTTAGGGCAGGTCCCCAGGCCCTGACTCACCAAAGCATCTGCACGCCATCGCACTACCACCACCATGTTTTACTGCTGGTGTGATGTTCTTATTTAAGAATGCTTTTATAGTTTTACGCCAGATGTAACAGGATCCCTGTCTTCTAAAAAAGTTCCACTTTCTACCCATCAGTCCACAGAACAATATTCCAAAAAGGCTTGAGGGGGTCATCGAGGTATTTTTTGGCATATGTAAGATGAGCCTTTAAGTTTCTCTTGGTTAGCAGTGGTTTTCGCCTTGCGGCTCTCCCATAGATTCTGTTTTTGCCCACCATTCTTTCTAATGATGGATGCATGATTGCTGACCTTATCTGAGGATAGCAAGGCCTGCAGTTTCTTAAATGTTCCTCTGGGTTCTTTTGGGACTTCCTGGATGTGTTTTTTGGAGGAATTTTGGAAGCCCAGTCTCACATCCTCATCCTGATTTCACTTCCCAAGGACCCTCAAGCAGAGTTGCTGTAAGAACATTTTCATTATCATGCAAGAAATTACAGTTAACTGTAAAAGATGTCACTGCTTGAATTCAGTGAGTTCTCGCTTCACTGCATTTATTCATGAATATATTTGAAGTTACCATAAATCAGGCACATATGTGTCTACCTGGGTCTCGAGGTTCCTCCCAGATTTGTTGGTTGAAAACTCTGATATAAGTGATTCATTCAATAAAATTGCAAAAATTGTGACCAAAAACAGAAGTAAGATCAAGGGATATATGAGTGGATTCCACACCGGCCACTTCTGGGAAGATGTTCCACTGTTCCAGGTTTCCTCCGTTTGGTGATGGCGGCTCTCACTGTGGTTCTCTGGAGTCAGAAATGGCTTTGTAATCTTTCCAGACTGATATATTTCAGTCATTTCTTCCACAGTTTCTTTTGGCACAGTGCGCTGCTTGGTGAGACCTTTTGACCAACTTCACTATCCTGGGAGGTGGAGGTGCGCGACTTTAAAAAAATGTAACACCACGATGCTTCAGAGATTTTTCACAATGTCTGAATCTTTAGCTTTTCTGAGATTTAAGAAGTCAGAACAGACAGAAACAAACAGTAGAGCCGTCTTTAACATACTATCAGAAACCACAAGTACAAATCATTAGAGCTCTATTTGTAATGAAACATGCAGTCGGCCGTTGTTCTTTAACTACAGACGATTTTCATGACAAGCCCAAAATATTGATATACGAAATATTCTGATTATGCGTAGTTTATCACGATAACGATAAATATCGCCGTATTGCCCAGCCCAGCTGGAAAGGTTCTGTTAGTGATGTTTGTATTCAGATGTTTAGGTTAATCAAGCCTGGGTGTGTTTACACCCTTACAAAAGGTGGTTCTTCAAGGGTTCTTTAGCAAAGACAGTGGTTCTGAATAGAACCATGAACACTCAAAGAACCATTTGCATGCTTAAATGGTTCTTTGCATGGTTTGGATGGAGAATATGTTGGTTCTATGTAACCCCAAAATCGGTTCTGCCCTTTTTGATGCCGTACAGAACCAACACATTCTCCATCTGAACCATGCAATGTACACTTTATGCATGCACATGGTTCTCTGAGTGTTCATGGTTCTATATAGAACCACTGTCTTTGCTAAAGAACCTTTGAAGCACTGTCTTTTTAAGCGTGTAGTTCTATTGATCCCAGTTATCACCTAAATTTGTTTAATTGGCTGATTAACTCAGGGCCACATGGTGCAGTTGGTGTTTTTTTTTCAGTAAATGAAATCAGCATTAAAAACTGTATTTTGGTTTTAACAGGGTTTTGTTTGTGTATTAAATTTGAAATCAGATCTGAAACTGTTCAGTGTGACATACATGACAAAAACAGAAGCAACCAGAGGGGGTGAATACTTTTTCACAGCGACACCTGTGGGTCACTCGAGTGTCCAAATAATCTGGACAAGCCCTAAAAAGCAGCCTGGCTGCAGCCTTTATCTGGTTACAGCGGTGGTTCTGCCGCAGAACAGGTTTCAGTCCCCGTTTCTCTGGAGCTTCTGACCGTCAGCTGGTCTGTTTTCGTCTCGCTGACAGTTGATGTGGGTGTGAGATCCACAGCAGTCAAATAAGGTTAGATGATGAAAGATCACGTGTCGAACAGGCGGGAAGAGAGTGATGGTGATGAGAAATTGAAAGAGGGAGCGAGTGTCAGTCAGAGCGGCTGACTGTGGATCCAGCGGGCGACGACGTTCGCCATAAATCAGAGTAAACACGCTGTTAACTTCAGGCTGAGATGAGTAACAGGTTCGTATGTAGGGCAGCCATTTGTGAGCCGAGCGAGGCGGAAGTTGACTGTGCAGTTTTTTCTCTCTCTGAGCGAGCGAGGGAGAGCGAGAGAGCGAGAGAGAGAAGGGAGGAGGGAGGGGGCGGGAGGAAGAGAACGCTGGTGAATCAGGAGATGCGTCTTTCCAGAAATAAAAAAAATTTAAAAAATACACAAAAATAAACGGTGCGCGGCGGACAGTCTCTGGACTCCTGGACTGCTTTATTCACGTCTGTTTTCATTCGTCCGGAAGAGAACGACTCAAAATGAAAGTGCAGCTGTGTCTGAGATGAATGGATTGGCACATCATCATCATCTGGACAGGACTACCGCATCTCCTTGCGCCGGAGGTTTGTTTTCGTTCCTGTTTTTCTTTGTCAACTTCGCCCGAATAAGTGGCCGTTTTATCGTACGTACCGTAATTCCACCTCGTTAACTAATTTAATGCTGAAAATGTCAAAGCACCCCTGTTTGGAGACTGTCTTCCTTCTCCTGGAGGTGCTACAGGGCTTCTCAATATGCGATTTTATTCCCGAAATTCCGAATTCCCGGCAAATCTATAACATATCCGGCGGCGCCGCGCATCCGAAAAATGTACGAAATTCTATTGGTTGCCTGTTGCGCCCATTTTGTGACGTTTTTGACTGTTATTTGACAACTTTGCAGTTCAAATCCACGCATGCGCCTTTAATCGACACAAACTTGTTGAAAATAGCGCTAAACGGACGTACGTTTCTCGCCGACGATGGACGCGGAATTGCCTTCGACTTCGAACCTCGATTACGACTTTTTTTGTTCGTTTTTTGATGCAGAAACTGAAGACTATGGTTGCAGGTGAGTAGCTCTGTCTGAGTGCTATTTATAGCTCGTAGTCGATTAAATTTATCTATTTAATCAAATCGAGGATACATTTTCATTGCTTCTAGCTAATTTCGGTAAAAATTCGCCACGTTCACGAATTTTAGCCGAAATATTTAGCAGAGCTGGTGCTGCAGCTCTGAGCTGCTACATGCTAGAGGACATGTGCTCCTCTGAGCAGATATAAACATACAACACTGCAGTGTTTACTCACGATTACTTATAAAAAACATAAATTTCGCTTTTTAGACGTTTTCACAACGTCGACTGACGAGTTGGGCAGCGTTTTTTGGCCGATTCCCGGAAGAAAAAGTTTTATCCAGTGTTCAGGCTGACATAGTCAGCCATTTTAGGAAGGTGCTACAGGGACACTGAGCTCAGGTTTGTGTGACTTTGCTTTAATTAGATAATTAAGGTGCCGATTTTCTCACACTTCTCCTCTGTTTTTGGATAATTAGAGCCTCCGATGCCGCACAGTGTGCTTATTTGTGGAATTTCAGTGGGATTTTGTGGTGAAAGGGAAAGCCAGTGAGGAAATGCACATGAAATGGAGTTTGTGCTGAGCTGCTTTTACTGTGGAATAAAACAGCAGAGCGAGTTTTTGGGTTTTTGGGATTAAAGCTTTTAATATTTACATTTTTTGATATTTGTTATTGATTATGTTGGTCAGTTTTGGTGATGCTGAAACTTTAGAATCAGCTTTTTGGATTTTGCAGGGGTGCTGGATTTGTCATGTAGGTAAATTTGACATTTAAAGGGTAAAAGTTCAATTAAAAACCTGCAGTCATAGTTGTTTTTGTAAATATAGACGAATTTTGAAATATTTCTGTATTTCTGAGTTTGGACTGAGAACTCTAACCCTCAGCAGAGGTGCAGGTGAGATTATACTCCAGATTAAACACAGGGAAACATACCAATTTCATATTTATTCAGCAGTGCATCGATTTTAGTGATATAAACAGGCTGGGAAAAATTCTGAATTTGATTTCTTATTAATTTTAGCTGTTTGGTTCGTTTAATCAGCATTTTGTGCTGTATTTTTGTTTGTATTGTGGTTTTAAAGTGTGACGGACTGAGCCAGTCATAGTGCGCAGTGCTGCTGTAGTAATAATCATAATAGTGAGGTGAATAATTCAGCGTAATGTAGAAGTCGTGGTTCTGAAAGTGTCCGTGCTGAGATTAACTCTCTCATATAGGAGCATTATTATTATACTAATTTAATCCATCTGAGAGAAGAGAATGGCGGGAAAACGGCGGCTGGGTGTGGCTCTCATCTTAGAACGTTCCTCTTGTTTATCTCTCGGATCAGAAAGGTGAAGAGCTCGAGGAGAACGTTATGAAGATGTTCTAAAGTTCCACAGTTCTGCTTCATTAAGAGGAGAACTGAACGATGACGATCAGCTTTAATAACCTGAGCTTTCAGTTTAGCCTGTTATATAAATACTCAGATTTTTATGGTGTTTCTTCATGACTTTATTCTTTATTTACAGCAGTGTGCAAAAGTGTGTGCACCCCTGGTCAAACTTCATATGATTGTTGATTTACTCTGTGTGAATAAGTTTACACATCCTCTACAGAGACACACTACTGCACAGTTTAATACACAGTTACTGTTTGTTTACTGAGTTTTACATGTTGGGGAAAAATAAAACAAAATGTGCAAAAGTTGGGGCACATTTTCATACTTTGTGTTTTATTTTTTCCCAAATGTGTTAAATTCAGTTAATGAATGTAAATTGTGCACTAAAAGTTAACCAAAAAGTGAGTTACTTGTGAAAAGTGCCATTTTAAGTGTGCACAGAGCTGTATGGTCAATAAATGGTGCTCCAGTATTAAACATATATAATATAATATGCATATTAATGATCATTTTTTTCAGAACAGGGGGTTTCAATACCATACGCACCTGTTAGATTTTATGCTGTAAATGTGTTTGTGATATTGACATAAATCAGAATAATAAAAACACTCAGTAACACTCCTAAACGACAAAAACACAAAGTAAATAACCCCCCAGTGCAGCTGAACCATTTCATCCACATTTATTTGTCTTAATCTTCCACACAGATGACTCGTGTGTGTTATTTATGCTGACTCTGCACTTTGGTAGAGTTTGTTTTAAAAATTGCAAAATTAATGTGGTCTTTTTTTTTATTTCTGCGTCAGTAATGTGTCATATTATTGTGCAGAAACTGCCGACTATTGTCATGGTGTTAAAATTGTGCATTGTTAGACCTTTAATATGTGTACAGTTCTGTGTTCAGGTTACAGAGATCAGCCAGCGCAGAGCCGAGTACACAACACAGCATTAATACAGTATAGCATTAATATAGCATTAATACAACACAACATGACAGCATTAATACAGTATAGCATTAATATAGCATTAATACAACACAACATGATACAGCATTAATACAGTATAGCATTAATACAACACAACATGATACAGCATTAATACAGTATAGCATTAATACAACACAACATGATACAGCATTAATACAGTATAGCATTAATATAGCATTAATACAACACAACATGATACAGCATTAATATAGTATAGCATTAATATAGCATTAATCCAACACAACATGACACAACATTAATATAGTATAGCATTAATATAGCATTAATACAACACAACATGATACAGCATTAATATAGTATAGCATTAATATAGCATTAATACAACACAACATGATACAGCATTAATACAGTATAGCATTAATATAGCATTAATCCAACACAACATGACACAGCATTAATATAGTATAGCATTAATACAACACAACATTATACAGCATTAATATAGTATAGCATTAATACAACACAACATTATACAGCATTAATATAGCATTAATACAACACAACATTATACAGCATTAATATAGTATAGCATTAATACAACACAACATTATACAGCATTAATATAGTATAGCATTAATACAACACAACATTATACAGCATTAATATAGTATAGCATTAATATAGCATTAATACAACACAACATTATACAGCATTAATATAGTATAACATTAACTCAACGTAATATAGCATTAATACAACATAATATAGCATTTATACAGTTCAGCATAATATAGTATTAATACAACACAACATGATACAGCATTAACACAGTATAGCATTAATATAGCATTATCACAACATAATATAGCATTAATATAACATTGATACAATACACAACATTATTATAATGTTAATATAACATTACTACAATACAACATAATATTAAGGCAGTATGCTGTTCATATAAGATTAATACAACATTAATACAATATAATGTTGATACAGTATAATGTTAATGTAATAGAACGCTAATTCAACACAACAGTGTAATACAGTGTTAAAACAGTGTAATGCTAATGCAGCAGATCATCACTACAGTATAACATTAATACAGTGTAATGTTAATAAAGCTGAAACAGTATAACAGTGTACCGTTATTACATATAACATTTAATAACATTAATCTGATATAGTGTTAATAATAATAGAATATAATGCAGTATAATGTTAGCAGGTTAAAATATATATATATATATATATATATATATATATATATATATATATATATATATATTTTAATGCTATATGTATATATATATATATATATATATATATATATATATATATATATATATATTAATGCTATATGTAATAAGGGTATGCTTATTAATATTATTATATAGTTTTACCCCCTAACATTATACTGCACTAACATTATATTCTATTAACAATTAACATTATATCAGATTCATGTTATACTGTATTAACATTATAATAATGTTACATTGTTTTTATACTGTAGTAACAGTAGATTGCATTTGCAGTATATTATATAAATGCTATATATAATAAGGGTATGCTTATTAAGGGTATACTTAATTATATATATATAATTAAGTATACCCTTAATAAGCATATATATTATACTATATGTGTGTGTATATATCTACACACTGATGCGTGCTGTGAAGGTGCACTGTGTGTAAACCAGTAAATGATATGGGAGGTAAATGATATTGTATTATATTGTCGAAGCTGGTGAGCAGTAAGACCCCTGTGTGGAGGTCGCGGGGGTCAGTGTGGTGACGCAGATCAGAGGAGATGATCGAGAACTTCTTAAATTCCTCTGATCGTTCTTTCAGTCTGAATGGAGGGAGCAGGTGATGAAAGAGCGCGAGGTCTCAGTGGAAGCGCTGCGGGAGCCGATCTGACTGTTCAGGAGTTTCACACCAACAACTGCGGACTGAACTCAGTCAGAACCGCCACTTTCACATCTCACTCGCCGTCTGCGCCGCGATCCGGCCCCGCCGCTTTTAAATCAGCCTTCTGCGCTCTGATTGGCTGGCCGCACCGCGCATTCCCGCTGCGATTGGCTACAAGTTCGTTCTGACGAGCGTTACACCCAGAGGGAGAAAGTCCCGCCCCTGCTGCGATCGGATTGGCTGTCACTTTAACTTTCAAACTAACAAGCAGCCAAAGGGCTTCTCAGAATACGGCGGGCTTGACGGGCTGAATGTAATAGCCAATCAGAGCGCAGGAAGAGGCGGGGCTTGTCTGAATACGGGTAGCGAAAAAATAACGCTTTCTGCACCTCTTTCTGTTACAGAGGCGCTGTTTACATCCAAAATAATCCACTTTTACACCGAATAAAACTCATTACATATATAATCCTGAAGGATCTTATGGTCGAGGGTGATATTTTAGAGTCTGGAGGTTTTTCTGCAACATTTAATAACGATTTAAAGCGAATCTACGTTAAAGCTAATGTTAAATGTTATGTTGACAAATAACGTAATTATGAGAATTATGATCAGTTTATCGCTGATTGTAGCCTGTGGGCACATTTTTCAGACTTGTGTTCCCCACTCTGCTCTCTTTTTGGTCCAAACGGATCAATATTTTTCCTTTGGTCCTCTGTGATGAGCTAGCTCAGCTTATTAGCTCGGCTAATGCAAGCTAAGCTTAAAGAGGAACTCCACCAATTTTTCAAAATTCCTCCATAATTCAGTGTGTTGGATGAAAACAGAGAGATTCAGAGTATTTTGGTGTGAAATGGTTCAGATGTCTTTACAGTGGTGGTGATAGGAATCAGGGGTCGCCATGACTACAACACAAATATAGACATTTTATTTACTATCCAGAACCACCAGTGAACCTACACGAGTCTTCTGAGTTTATATGGAATGTTGATGATGGAAAATAGTGGAAAATCTGAAATAATAAACAGTTCTGACTCGGGAAGTTTATCTAGAAAAGAATGTTTCATGCCAAACCAATCTGAACTGCTCTGAACCGCTCTGTTTACATCTTACACACTGAATTATGGAGGAATTTTGAAAAATCAGTGGAGTTCCCCTTTAAGGCAGCACAGTGTCTCCATTACATCAGCAATGAGTCGTTCATTACTGATAAACTGCAGAGCTACAGGACTGAACACAAGACTAAACCTTTCACCAGCTTTTGCTGAGCTGTAAGTTCACCCTGCCTCTGCAGAAGCTCGCTGTGCCTGCTTTCTCTTTGCTTTCTCTGCTTTGATGATCTCGGAATGGCTTCACCTTAACAGCTGCTGCAGTTCAGGCTCAGACTGAACCATTTGCGCCACCGAGAGGGGAGATCAGTTCCCACAGGACCTCAAATATTACTTATGGATGCAAAGTTCAATCACTAAATATACGCATTAGATAATAATAATAGTGTATGTATGAGTTTTAATTGCCTAAAACTTTGAAAGTAGACAACAAAACAGACATTCTTCTCCAGGCTTTTTTGAGAGCTGCCCTTAAATTGAGGGGCTGGTCAGCCTCAGTGTCATGAAATAATAAACAGTAGCGGTGCTGCATTCTGAAGGAAAAAACAACACAATTAATAATAACTACTACAGAGCCCTAAGGATGACATGGTGTTTATTTTTAATAATGTGGCCACAAATTAATATATTGAGGCCATAAATTACTATTTTGAGTCCATACATTAATATATAGAAGCCACTCATTAATATATTGAGGCCGCACGTCACTATATTGAGCCCTCTTATTAATATATGCAGACCACTAATTACTATATTGAGGCCATAAGTTACTGTATTGAGTCCATACATTAATATATAGAGGCCACTCATTAATATATTGAGGCCACATGTCACTATATTGAGCCCTCTTATTAATATATGCAGACCACTAATTACTATATTGAGGCCATAAGTTACTGTATTGAGGCCACTTATTGATATATTGAGGCCACAAATTACTGTATTGAGGCCACACATTATTATATTGAGGTCACTAATTTCTATACTGAGGCCACAAATTAATATGTTGAGGCCTCAAGTTATTATATTGACTTTATGTATTAATATATTGAGGCCACTAATTACTGTATTGAGGCCGCAAATTAATATATTCTGTTCATGAGTTACTCTATATAGGCCACGACTTAATATGTTGAAGGTACTAATTACTATATTGAGGCCACATGTTACTATATTGCGGACACAAATAAATATATCGAGGCCATGAGTTACTATGTTGAGGCCACAAATTAATATATTGAGGCCACACATTAATATATTGAGGCCATGAGTTGATAGAACCTTAACTTGTGACCTCAAAATGGTAATTTGTGGCCACGCTTTTTAAATAAAATCACTATGTCACTTTAGGGTCTCTTTAAACTACAATTTAATTTTTGGAATATTTTGCATCCATGAATGACACACTAAGCTTGAAGAACAATAATCTGGGTCTGTGTCTATCAATTACATGAAGTAAATGTAAATGTAATCTTTACATTAATATATTGAGACCACAAGGTACTACAAGTTACTATATAGAGGCCACTAATTACTATTTGAAAATGTAAGATCAGACTTCCTTGTATTATTATACTGAGTGATATATAAAAGCATAACCTGAGTGAAGGGGTTTACAAGGGTGGTCTCTGCTTTAACTGAAAGCGGAATTGTCTTTACAGTGGTGGTGACAGGAACCAGGGGTCGCCATGACTACAGCACAAATATAGACATTTTATTTACTATCCAGAACCTAAATACCATCCATAACTTTCTGTAAGGGAGCTTTTAGAGGTGGACGTCTGGTTCCTATCACCACCACTGTGAACAACTCTGACTCGGTAAGTTTCTCTAGAACAGAGAGTTTCACACCAAACCACTCTGAACGACTCTGTTTACATCTCAACCGATTAAATATGCAGAAAGTTTGAAAAATCGGTGGAGTTCCCCTTTAATGATAGGCATCGTGTTTTTGAAGCGGATTTAATGTCACAGGCTTACAGAGACCCGATTGGTCGTCGTGCTCGCGTCACGTGGCGCCTGGCCCCGCCTCCTGGGGAATTCCCCGGCAGCGTTGTGAGAAAATAGGGATTAGCTGGAGCGGAGAATTCGAGTGTTTTTGTTGGTTGAAGATCATCTTGGAGGACTTTCAGCGGAAACTCGGTCGCTTTTTTGGAATAAGAGGTAAAAAAGAGATAATATTTACCTGTTCGCACCGCCGTCATCACTTTTTTGCGGTTACTTTGCACAGCGAATAAAAGTCGGCAAGTGAATTTGCGATAAATCGCAGTTCTCAGATAATTTCCCCGTTCCACCTTAAATAGCGCCGCGGCAACGTTCTGGCGTTTCAATCGCTGTATTGTAACTGCGGCACCATTTAAGGTGGAACGGCAAAATTCGAACAAGAAGCTGGTGAATGGAAAACCAACTTAAGCATTTGCACACATTTCAGCTGTGTGCGATATTTTAACTCGTTTTCGGGGTTTTTAGTGAAGTTGTGTGAATGTGAGAGTCGGGTATGCGGCCTGCGTGGGAACGTTGGAGTGACGTTCAGATCAGGAAATGCAGTTAGCATCAAAAAACACTCTTTAAAATGCACATTTATCACCTATTACAGTCTTATTACAGTCAAAGTCACATTCAGGCGGCATTTTAATGAGTTCAGCTCTTAAACAGCCGCAGCTGACCGCGTTTAACCGAACCGGTGTTCATTAAAGTAGCTTAGCCAGCTCGCCGAAGCTCGCAGTGGCGCTGATACTCGGTATGTTAGTCGGTCTGAGTCCCAGAATGGAGGAAAGTCAGTTTGTGTTCGTCTGAGAGAAGTTTATATTAAATAATTAGCAGATTTAGCCTTTTCCCCATTCAGGATACTGAGCTAATTTAGCTTAGCATCCTAGCTAACCCGGTTAAAGAGCTCCAACTGGTGTAATTTCAGTATTTTCGGTCTCAGCTCAGTAAAATAGTACATTAATTTCAATATTTTCAGTCTCAGGTTAGTAAAATAGTACATTAATTTGAGTATTTTCAGTCTCAGGTTAGTAAAATAGTACAATAATTTCAGTATTTTCAGTCTCAGGTTAGTAAAATAGTATATTAATTTGAGTATTTTCAGTCTCAGGTTAGTAAAATAGTACATTACTTTCAGTATTTTCAGTCTCAGGTTAGTAAAATAGTACATTAATTTGAGTATTGTCAGTGTAAGGATAGTAAAATAGTACATTACTTTCAGTATTTTCAGTATCAGGTAGTAAATGGTTGCATTTAATTTTAGTTTTTTCAGTGTCAATTTAGTAAAATAGTGCATTACTTTCAGTATTTTTAGTATCAGTTGGTGAAATAGTGCATTAAATGCTGTAATTTAAACGTAAGGATGGTAAAACACTGCATTGTTGTCATAATTTCAGTATCAGGTTAGTAAAATACTGTTTTAAATACTGTAATTTTAGTGTCAGATTTGTAAAATTGTACATTACAGTAATGCCAGAGGTCATTTGAGAAAAATTCAGAAACTATTAATTACTACTGATTTATTTTATTAGGATGTTGTTAAAATAGTTGAGAAAGTAGTTAAGTCCAGCACCTGTTTGGTAAAACACTTCAGAACCTGCAGTAATTTTTTGGGGGGAATAAGTTGCTGAAATAATTCAGAACAGTGAGTCGGGAGGAAATTCAGAGTGTTTAATAACTGAGGTTTAGTTTTTTGGTGCCTAATTTTGTGTCTGATAACCCTTGTCTGTACTAACGTCCTCACCTCCTCTTTTCTTTCTCTCTTTTCCTCTTCCCCCTCTCCCTCCCTCGTTCCCCAGCTCTGTGGGGCCGCTGAGCTCCAGCCCGCTGCCGATGGAGCCGCAGGCCGCCATGGAGGAGCCTTCAGAGAGCCAGGAGTTCGCTGAGCTGTGGCTGCAGAACCTCATGTAAGCGCTCAGACTGATGATGCAGTTTAGTCCAAGACTAGCCTTAATCTGTGTCCAGCAACCCATGCAGGTCGGCTGGTGATGTCTGGACACACAAATCAGATCTGATCATTTGCAAATAACAATGTGGGCAAATAAGCCGCCTCAGAAGATCTGATTTAAGAGACAGATTTGATTGTCCTGCACCTGAACACAGCCGGATTGGTGCGTCAGTTTGACGTGACGCTGTGAACATCACACACTTTTCTTTGAGTCCGTGTGTCGCTCTGAAAGCTCAGTCCCGGCGCAGAGCGAGGAGCTGCCTCAGAGCGAGGAGCTGCCTCAGAGCTGTGTTTGGCATCTAACTGATAAAACCCACTTGAGTTGCTCTCAGAATCCCCATGGTTCTGTCCAGCTCAGTGCGCAAAGGTTCAGGTGCTCAGTGCATGTGTGGGCGGAGCTTCTGAGGCTGAAGGTCACTCGAATCGCACAAATCTATTTTTCTAAAAAAACGCTATCCAGAATCTCCGTCTGTGCCTCTTCACATAAAACAAACCCAGTAAAATCTCAGTCGGGACCTGGACTGTTTGCATCGTCGCTGTCACTGTTTGTGTTTCCCGTTGTGACCTTCACATGACCTCCAGAGCCCCGCCCACTTTCACAGGTACCATTACGTGTTGGCAAACAGACGCAGGTACTGGAGGAGGATGTGGATAGCAGGGCAGCAACAACTGATCAGAATTGTCGATAACATGGCTAATAAGTGATTTGTTGGAGTTATTGGTTTTTTGGGGTTTTTTTTGAACAAATAATAACCTTTCTATTTTTAATTGGTGCAAAGGGACATTATTGCCAGACTAATATCTGCAGGGTTTCGTTTTGCAACTAATCGATTAATCGGAGTCAAAACGGACCAACTAATCGATTAATCGGAGTCAAAATGGACCAACTAATCGATTAATCGGAGTCAAAACGGACCAACCAATCGATTAATCGGAGTCAAAACGGACCAACCAATCGATTAATCGGAATCAAAACGGACCAACTAATCGATTAATCGGAGTCAAAATGGACCAACTAATCGATTAATCGGAGTCAAAACGGACCAACTAATCGATTATGAAAATGTTAGTTTGTCGCAGCCCTAGTGGAGATTTCTGGGTTCGGATTAGTAGCCGTACCGCACTGATACATTTAGAGAGGGGGGCTGATCTGAGAGTTTAGTCCTGCTGAGACGAGATTCCCAGAGTAACACACACGGCTGAGAGGGTTTCACTCGTCCAGGTCGAAGTTCACTAATAGTGATTGAAGGTGGCTTCAGTCTCACCTTCATTAGTTATACTAGACAATAACACTGTGAGTGATCATATTAGTGCGGTTATCTCACTTCTCTCTCTCTCTCTCTCTCTCTCTCTCTCTCTCTCTCTCTCTCTCTCTCTCAGGGGGCAGACACCTGAAAATAGTCCATGGGGAAACGAAGAGGTAAGTCTTCATTCATTCACTTTCTCTCTTTCTTTGTTTCATTCTTCTCCCTCTCTGTATCTCACTTTTTTTTTCTTCTCTCTTATCACTCCCTCTCACTCGCTCTCCTCTCTTCTTTTGCACCCTCTTTTTCTTTTGTTCTCTCTTCTCTCTCCTTCATTCTTTCTTCTCAGTTTTCTTTTGTTTGTTTCTTCTGACACCCTTTTGTTCCCTGTCCTCTTTTGCTATGTTTTTCTCTCGTTATGTTTTTTCACTCCGTTATTAAGGTGTTTTCACATAGAATCTGATTTCTACCCTCGGAAAAAACTTAATTCGCTTTGTAAAAACAGACGTTACGTGTTAATCCGGCTTAGCCAGACGACTTTACACTTGGATTTCACGTGAACGTCCTCATAACACCCACCTGCAGCCAGCAGAAGTCGTGTATGTCTGTCGCCATGCGGAGCAGTGTTTTTGTCCAGGTTGCGTTCACACAGCAGGTGAAAGTGGCCCAAATCGGTTATGTTTTTTTTGGTCAGGCTGTTCACACTGTCCTTTATATGTGACCTTCATCTGACCTCAGTGTGAACAGATCAGCTCCTAAACTGACCCACATGTGCAGAGGAAGCTTCACGTGGCTCATCCAGAGGAAACCAGTCAGAATGGAGTGAACAGTGACAGGTTTCAGCTTCATCTTCTCAGCATCTCAGGAGCTGATAAGAAGTTCTGATGACTGACAGCCGGACTCGTCACCCAGAATGAGCTCGATCTCGCTGTAAAAAGGCCACGGTATTCAGCCACGCCCACTTCTTTGGTTTGCGTTGTTGGTTTCTTTAAACTTTGCTTTCAGACTTGTAGCTTTTCTTTGATGCTGGAGCCTCGTTCTCCCACGGATTTTTCCTGAAATCTCTTCAAACGCGGAACGGTTTCGGATGAGCTTCTTCTAATTTTGTTTGTACAGAAACATCAGCCCAGATGTTTGAGGTCACAGCATTGCGAAATTATGACAAATGTGGAGTTGGATCAACGTCATTTGAGTTCCAATCTGGCTGTTCAGACTGAGTCGCGCTGCCACGTATCGGATACGGATTTCAGCACCACGTATGAAAGCGTCTCTAATCAGATTCATGTCAGATTCAGAGTGTTTATCTGTTCACACTGACACACAGACACACGTCTGCGTCACACATGAGGAAAAGGATTTCACCTGCTGTGTGAGATGTGAGAAAAGCAGCTAATCAAACCCAGGGTGGTTTGAATTTTGTTGATGGGATTAAAAAGTCTGAGTGTCGTAATCAAAGCCTGTTTTAATGTCCGCGTTTGTACAGATGTTACGAATCAAGCTGGCCGATTTGAGCTCCGTTGTCGTGGTTACAGTGTAGAGAAATGTTCATTATGGTAGCGGCAGAGCAGCTCGTCCTGACTGTAGCAGCACAAAAACATATGCGATTATAAAAATGTGGTTGTTAATGAAGACATACGTATGGTTGTGGCTGAAAGGCGGGAAACCATGGCGAGAACTTCAGTACAACACAGAGACTGTTTACTGCTGCGGTCGTTCATCCTGGTGGAGCCTCGTCTGCTTTGTAGAATGATTGGCTGCTACAAAGAAAGAAGGAAATTCTTCATGGCTGCTTCTCGAGGAATCCATTTTTCCCATCTTCTTGGATTCTCAAAGTGTTTAAAAGTGGTATTGGAGTGGGCTCCGCCCGTTCCACCTCACCGTGGGTCGGCATCATGCAGCTCCGAAATAACACAATCCTCCTTTACAGTAAAATAAAGCTCTGCTGATCGTTCAACACAGTTTAACAATAAATGGTCTTAAACTCTGGAGTTAATGTAGAACTGCTAATTCACCCTTTAACCCTGAAGATCAGCCCAGACTGCTGGTCACCATAGCAACACAGACAACAGTCTCGCCTAGATAGTAGCTAACGAAACGGCAAAGAGAGAGATTTAAGATGAACGTCGATAATTTAGAGATGAATGGACTGATTAGTGTTTATAATCACTCCAGCTGGTTTCCTGATACGTTTAATCTGCAACGAGAAACTGACAAACACGAGGCTGATGTCAGGTTCTCAGTTGTGTTTTCCCGTTCCACCTTAAATGGTGCAGCAGTTACATTCTGGTGTCTCAGGCACCATTTAAGGTGGAACGGGAAAATTCCAACAAGAATCCGGCGAATGAGAAGCGACTTCGTTTAATTTCGAACATTGAGAGACATTTTACAAGAAACTGTTCTACTTTTGTGAGAATGTTTCCTGCTGGAGATGCGAGAAAAGCAGCTAACCAAAGCTAAGGTGGTTTGATTTTTGCGGGTTAAAAGCTCTTCTTAACGTTCGGGTTGCGACTCCTGCATTAGACTAAAAATCATTTTCACTCTCCAGAAAAATCAGATTTAGTGTGAACAACCTCTGTGATGATGATGTTGTTGATGATGATGATGATGATGATGATGATCTGAACGGTTTTACTCCAGTTCCCTGAGGATCTTCAGAGCATGCTGGATCAGCCTCTGTTCGGTGAAGTTTCGGCCGAGCCCCCCCAGCCGTCCACGTCCCCGCCTGCCCCCACCGTTCCCGTGGCGACCGACTATCCCGGAGCTCACGGCTTCACGCTGCGCTTCCAGCAGTCCGGCACGGCCAAGAGCGTCACCTGCACCGTGAGTACCGTTCCTCAGAGAACTGTTCCTCAGAGAACCGTTCCTCAGAGAACCTCACGCAGAACTGGAGCTTCAGAAAGTGAAGCACAAGAACAGAAACTATTAGTTAGCTAACGTTAAGACGGCTCAGAGTTAGCTGAGTAGGCTAACGGTACACAAGCCTGTAACGGAGTTAGCTAATGTTAATTCAGTTGTTACCGCACTCCTCCACAGAGTTATCTACCGTTATTTGAGCCGTTTACGTTGTGAGCAGTGTGATAGTGTCTCTGAATGTGGTTTTTGATATCTGGTCTCTTTGGCTGCAGCCTATTAGTTAGTTTGCTAGATTTGTGTGTATATTAGCTACACTTATATACAATCTATAAAGGTAGCTAATATACACACAATCTATAAAGGTGATGGAAAACAGCAGATCTCAAAACCGTTCAGGGATGAAGTGATGTTTCATTTGTTTTGCATCACCTTTATAGATTTGTGTGTATATTAGCTACACTTATATACAATCTATAAAGGTGATGCAAAACAAATGAAACATCACTTCATCCCTGAACGGTGTTGAGATCTGAGTCTGATCAGTTATGGCTGGAGCTCTGCTGTGTCCACTGGAGTCCAGCGTTAGCTGCAGTTCTCCTGCTGTACTTGCAGTGTGAGCTCATTTAAAAGCAGTTATTTTTAACAGTTTGATATTAAAATATTTCTAATTGCATGAACTGTTAGATGAACTACCACTGAGAATTACTGCTCTGTGAAATGAACCTGAGGACACTGAGCTCAGTAGATGAGCTTACTTTAAAGATTTTATCTTCATTAACGGAAGTTTTGTTCACAACATGCGGTTCTGTTGATTTTTTGGTACAGCTGTTTACAAAAGTTTGTGCGCCCTGTATGTATTAATTTTCTAAGTGTAAATAAGTTACACATCCTCTACAGAGACACACGACTGCACATTTTAATTACTGTTTATTTACTGAATTTGACAAAATGTTATGAGGTCTGCGTGAAAGTAATGGCATATTTTATAATCTATGCTTACTTTTTTTCCGATGTGTTAAAGAGAATTTGTGCACTAAAATTAGCATAAAAATGCCTTTTTTAAGTGTGTCGCAGTCCGACTCTGCAGTAGAAAAATAGAATATTATTTAGATACTTAATATATATAATAAATATTAGATTCTTTTCATAAATCTCTAATTAGTTATTAGATTTATTAAAAAGCCTGAGAATTAGTGCATACATCATATTATTGTAATGTTGACTGTAACATAATTCAGTCTCAACTGATTGAATCATCACCTTCAGCTGGTCGCAGCACACAGAGCCATGTGTGTTCCTCCTCTTTGTTCTCCTGAAGTTCTCTCGTTCTCCAGAGCTGCAGGTTCCTCTCCGTCTCTTCCTCGTTCCCCGAATCCTGACCGAGCGAGTCCGAGCGATCCGTCTGTCTGTGACGGCCGGTTCTCCTCCAGTTCTCTGATTGGGTTCTGATGGTGAATTTTCGGCGTTTCTGGTGTAACTCCACTGCAGGCATGAACGGACATGTTCTAGCTATCAGTTCCTGCGGCGGTGACGGGGTTAATGAGGCGCCCCCCCCCCGTCCTGTGCTCGGCCCCTCGGACGCTGCTTAGGTTTCACTGACGGATCTGAGCCGCGTTTATTTACCTTATTCAGGGTTTTTAGGAGACTCTGATTCACTCAGTGTGAACAGATCCTGAAACAACAGACCAGCAGAGACGCTTCAGCATCACTGACAGCAGATCAGAGGCTTCGTTACAGATCAGATCAGAGAGTCACAGCTCTCAGAGTGACGGCACAGCTTTCAGATACTCCTCCACTCACTCACTCACTCACATCAGAGCAATAACAATGATGGTAATAATAAGAATAGTAGTTGTAATAATGATTGTAATAATAATAATAATAATAATAATAATAGTACTTTTAGTTCTATTATTAGTAACAATACAATTACTATTACTACTCGCACTATTAGTAATAATATTGTTAATAACTGCACTGCTGCTAATAAGTTTTTAAATGGTAGTTTTTTCCACCCAGATCAATAAATCTTCCTGAGATCAGATCAGTGCTACTCCTACTACTAATAAAATCAACATTAATAATTGTAGTACATTTTTCTTTAATAGTAATAACAATAATAGTGCTATTAATAATACTAAGCGTTTATTTCTCTGTGCTATGCTAATGGATCTGACCTCATAATGAAGACTCACTGCTTTTATATTCAAAATTATATGTATAAATTGTGTATATGTTTCATTAACAGGACTGTTTGTTCCTTGTTTAACACTATTGTACAAAAGTTACAGTGAATTTTATAAAATAAATGTCTCGCATGAAGGAACTGCGTTTTCCCCAAAACACTAATAATGTGGGTCACAGTGTTATTAATGTTTTAATAAGTACATGTTAAAAACCTTATTAATATGTCTACATTTAATAAATCAACCAATAAACTAATAGATTTCGGCTGGAGTGCAGTGAGAAAGTGGGATCCAAACCTGTGGTGTTCTAATCAGCTCCCGAGAGGTCAGCTAGATTTTAATGTAAAATTCTTTTTATAATTTTGTAATTTTTAATTCTATTTTTTTTTTATTTGTGTTTATTCTGATGTTAAATAGTGACTTTACTGGTACAGACGTACTTACTTACTGCTGAGATACGCAGTTTGAAGCAGATTGCCCTAAACTTTTGCACAGTTCTGTTATATAAGCTGTGAAAAAGTTTGTGCACCCCGGTTCAGCGCCGTGTTGATTTTGAGTGTGAATAAGTCGAAACATCCTCTACAGAGACACACTGCTGTACATTTTACTACAGTCACTGTTTTTAATCACTGTATTTTAAACAGTGGAGGAAAAATAAAATACAAAATGTGGCCTGTGCAAAAGTATTGGCACATTTTGTATTTTGTTTCTTTTTTTTCTTTTGCCAATGTGTTAAACACAGTAAATAAATAGAAATGGTGTGTGTGTGTGTGTGTGTGTGTGTGTGTGTGTGTGAGAGAATGCAGGGACGTGTCTGAACATGTCTGCTCAGCAGTGTGAGTGAGTGAGCGAGCAAGGAAGTGAGTGAGTGAGTGAGAATGGTGGAGTCTCCTGCGGTCGGACTGTGAGGGTTAAACAGTATTCAGTTCATTAGAAACTCAGACTGTGGGGGGGGCAGTTATGGAGAAATGAAGATCTGCAGACTGTATCTGATCAGGAGGGTAAGAACAGAAATTACATTAAATACTCAGTTATCGCTCACGAGGAGAGGATTTAACTGCGTGTTCTGCTCTGATTGACGTTGATCTGTTATTGGAATATTTTAGACTTTTTTTTTTGATGTATTTCTTTGTGTTTGTTTTTTCTTCACTTTGAGAAGCAAAGTTTTTTTCCTTGTAATTTGCTGTCTCCTCCGACGCCAGTTCTGTCCGCTTCATGCTTTTGTAAACCCGTTTAAGTGGACAGATTATTTTGTTTAAAAACAATACTTGGTAAAGCTGATTAAGTTATTCTGTAAGAATCCAGCTTCTCAATAAAGGACAAGTTTTTCTGTTCTCTGTTTGCTTTATGCTCTGACGACTGTCCGGTAGAAATGTCTCTGACCTCTCTTCTTACAGGAGAGGCTTAACTTTTGGTTTAACCCTTTAAAATGGTCAGGACCTTAGGATGCAATAAGCCTGGATTATTTAAGGAGTTAAAGCCTGTTCAGAAATAGTTTTTGCTTGATTGTTAATCAAATTCAAATCATAATAAAATGTCTCGTCTTCCGCTCGTGGACACTAATGTGATCTGGATTGTAAGTTTACACTCTTCTCTTTCCAGTTCCTCCACTCGTTTCAGTGAACGAGTCAGAAATAACTAAAACTCCAGTGTGACTTTGTTACTGAATCCTAAAGCGACTGATGGTTCTGTGTTTTGTGTTTTTCTCTCTGCAGTTTTCTCCTGAGCTCAATAAGCTGTATTGTCAGCTTGCAAAAACGTGTCCGGTGCAGATGGAGGTCAACTCCCCTCCTCCACCGGGGGCAGTGTTGAGGGCCACAGCGGTGTATAAGAAAGCGGAGCACGTGGCAGAGGTGGTCCGCCGCTGCCCCCACCACGAGAGGACACCCGAGAACAATGACGGTACACGCGCGCACACGCACACGCACGCACGCACGCACGCACGCACGCACGCACGCACGCACGCACGCATGCTGCTTCAGATAATCTAGAACTCTAACAACCACGTCAGCCACACCTAGTAAACAGCAGCCTTAGGATGACGTGAGAGTTAATGTTAACTCATGTTAGCCTGCCTCACTTTGATGGCTGTGCTAATTAGCTACGTTCAATAAACTTTGATCTGGGAAGATCAGAGAGAGATTAGAGAAGATTAACTAATGTTTTCTTCTCTTACTTTATTTATTTGTGCTAGTTAGCAAGATGTATTTAGATTTTTGTGACAATGTCAAAGAACTCGGAGCTAAGGGCTGTCCTCAGATCTCAGAACTGTCCTCAGATCTCAGAACTGTCCTCAGATCTCAGAACTGTCCTCAGATCTCAGAACTGTCCTCAGATCTTAGAGCTATCCCCAGATCTTAGAGCTATCCTCAGATCTTAGAGCTATCCTCAGATCTTAGAGCTATCCTCAGATCTTAGAACTATCCCCAGATCTTAGAGCCATCCTCAGATCTTAGAGCTATCCTCAGATCTTAGAACTAACCCCAGATCTTAGAACTAACCCCAGATCTTAGCGCTATCCCCAGGTCTTAGCGCTATCCCCAGGTCTTAGCGCTATCCCCAAGTCTTAGCGCTATCCCCAGATCTTAGAACTAACCCCAGATCTTAGAGCTGTCCTCAGGTCTTACCGCTGTCCCCAGATCTTAGAGCTGTCCTCAGGTCTTACCGCTGTCCCCAGATCTTAGTCAGTGTAGAGCACTGCTCAATCTAACAAAGAGAGCTGTCAGGCCTGCGTGGCGTTCCAGGCTGTGTGTCTGCAGTGTGTGGTGTGATGTTGGTCTGTATGACTGTAGCGTGGTGTAGTTCAGTTAGCTGAGTGTGTTCTGTCTCTAGGCCTGACTCCTCCTGGTCATCTGCTGCGTGTGGAGGGAAACCCCCGGGCGCAGTATCAGGAGGATGATAACACTCTCCGCCACAGCGTGCTGGTGCCCTACGAACCCCCACAGGTACATCATCTGCGACCTCTGACCTTTCACACAAAAGAGAAGAGACATGTTGTATCAAAGGTGAAAAAGTCCCCGTTCACACCTGGTATTAGCATCTGTCTCGAGTGATCTGATCATATATGAACAGCGAGATGTGTAGCTGTTCATATCTGGCATCTCGAATGCATCTCCAGTGATCGGATTCCTGACTGGAGGTTGAGGACCACCCACAATTACTACGTGTAACTCGTGTTTGTTGTCAGACAGACGTGTTTTTGTAAATGAAAGAACTGTTGAAACGTTTAGACATGAACCTCTAATGCAGCTCGTAAACAAACGGTAGAGGCGATGACAAATGAAGCTACAGCAGCTGTTTTTTTGGTGGCGCAGCTGATTTAGACTGATTTAGCCGATTTTAGCCCCGATTTGCCCCTGACAAATTTTCACAATCTAAAACGATCCTCGAGGTTGAGAATCAGATCAGAAGTGATGGCGCAGATGATCTGTTGATTTGAGCGGAGAAACGAATGAATCTTTAGCCTCCGATCGAATTCTGAAGTGATCAGAGACCCTCAGATGTTATTAAACGTTTACTATTTCCAACTCCGAACGTTCACGAGTCCTGCAGTGTGAGATGAACTCAGCGAGAGATTCGGAGAGCTGGAAGAGCAGAGAAAAAGGCGAAGAGCTGAGTATGAACAGTGGAGCGGAGACAGAGGAGCTGTGTATAAACACAACCAGATAAGCGTTGATATCATGTTTATAATGTTTATCATGATTATTATGTTCATAGAGTTTATAATGTTGATCCAGGTCAGTGTCTTTACAGTTTCAGCTCAGCTGCCAGTTTGTAGTGAAATATTTCTCCAGCTCTCACTGTGATATCAGCGTTTCTCACCTCATATCCATCCCTAGTTTGAGCTTTCGCCATGCATAGAACTGAGTTCAGCTCTGTGTGTGTCGTGTGATCTGAGGGGATCTGGGAGTGTGAATTCTTAATTGTAGCTGAAAATCGTTGTGTGTTATGCTGTCTCTTTGCCTTGTGGTCTAGTCTGAGCGCCTCACAGCGAGAAGGCCAGGAATTCTGTGACAGACTGACGTTAAGCGTGTGATGCTTTCCGGTTTAGAAATCCGCTAAGATTTTAAAAGTTGCGTAGTGAACCATCAGCCTAAAGCGGTCCCTGTAGCGTTCACACTGTAAACGTTCTGTGGTCATATGCGTCCCTGACCACCTCGGGTGGTTTGTGTACTCTGGTTTGAGTACTCTGATCACAACGTGTCTCCAAGAGTGACACCTTCACTCTGCGCTGTCCACTTTTGATCTGATCACCCAGAATGCTTGTTAATGCTTGTGTGAACAGGGCCAAAGGTAAAGCTAACAGAACATCTGTGATGAAGGTGTTGGATACTGTTGAAGAGATACTGTGAAGAATCATTGGGCCTCATTCACCAACTGTTCTCAAGAACAAATTTCTTCCTAAAACCCACTTACGCAGTTTTCACCAAGACTCTCATCATCATCATCATCATCATCACTTTTATTTATATAGCACCTTTCCCATGCTCAAGGATGCTTTCCAATCATAATAAAATACATAATCAACAATACATAACACAGAACACGCACACAACTCCACAGTTCCCACAGCTAGCCGGGGCTTTCACTGACCACGGTATAGAGTCACTTAGCTAGCCCGGAAAGAGTCCTTAGCCGTGGTGCATCAAACAGGGGCTGGCCTAGGAAGTCTCGAAGGCTCAAAATGTCCTTAGCCACGAAGGGGGAGCATTTCCCTGCAGCCGAACACCACCAGTCCAGCAGCCTCATAGCTGCAGTGCAGCGTTACCCAGGCGGCTGGCCCAGGCAGCCACGTCACTGCGATGTAGCGTCGCTCAGGCAGCCAAACACTCCTGGTCCAGGCAGCCAAACACTACCGGTCCAGGCAGCCCCACAGCTGCAGCGCAGCGTCATCCAAGCAGCCAGCCCAGGCTGCGATGTAGCGTCGATCAGGTCCTCAGGTCATGACTATTCTATTACAAAGCCAAACCAATGTCGTGTTACCATTACTGCTAACTATTATCATCAGATGCTGTCGTCATCCGCTATGACTTGTTTATGGCATTGTTACGTCAGTGTTATGTAGCTAATGTAAAGTGTTACCAGCTCATACACAAATGTGTTTCTCAGGAGAATACTGTACGTGTTTATTGTTGAACCCTCTCTCTGTCTGTGTGTAGGTTGGGTCGGAGTACACAACAGTGCTGTACAACTATATGTGTAACAGCAGCTGTATGGGTGGGATGAATCGGAGACCCATCCTCACCATCGTCACCTTGGAAACTCAGGAGTGAGTTACATACTACACACCTTCTACTGTTTCATTTAACAAGCCTCTATAATGTTTATGTGATCCACACAGTCACTCTGACAGACTGTAATACACTACAGGAAGTGTAGGGGGCGATATGGCTTCTACTGTTTCATTTAAAAAGCTCTGTAATGTTCATATGATCCACACAGTCACTCTGACAGACTGTAATACACTACAGGAAGTGTAGGGGGCGATATGGCTTCTATTTAGTGTCCTTCAGTGCTCTGTAACGCTCATTTGATCCTCCCTGTCTCTCTCTCTGTGTCCTGTAGTGGTCAGCTGCTGGGCCGGCGCTCGTTTGAGGTGCGTGTCTGTGCGTGTCCGGGTCGGGACAGGAAGACGGAGGAGAGTAACTTCAGGAAATTGCAGGAGGCCAAAAATACCAACAAAACACCGGCTACCAACAAACGCTGTGAGAGAGAGACTGAGAGTTATTCTGTTACAGTTTAGTCATGAATGTGTAGGAAGCAGTTCAGCATGTTCACTTCCCTTATTGTGGCACATTTCAGATCATTTTTTATGTATTTATTTGTTTTAATGTTTTGAATGGTTGATATTGAATATAAACTGAGAATAGAGGTGAGTAACACGGGCAGTATTTTGTTGCGTCGAATCACTGAATGCTTCTCTGAGCATACATTTAATGCATTTTATAAACGTTTATGTATTGATGATGGCAGATATGTACATAAAAATATCAGATATCTGCATCAGCCCACAATCCTGTTATCAGTGAGTCCCTACTCGTGATGAAGTATTGTGATATGGTATTTTTTCCATATCGAGCAGATATAATTGAGTATAAATACACTGAATATATGAACTGTTTACACAGTAGTGGAGTATAGACAACACCGAGGGGGAGTAGTTTGATTTGTTTGATTTATTTTTACCAAAACATCAAAACACACTCTGCGTATTATAATTGATTAGAATATTCCAATATTGTGATCGACTTGCCACCTTCAGTGTAATAACACTGTAAACATTAAACTCCCCCTTAATCTGACCTCTGACCCCTCAGCCCTGAAGGAGCCGACCTCCCGCCCTGAGGCCAGCAAGAAGGCCAAGACCAGCAGCAGCAGTGATGAGGAGATCTACACGCTGCAGGTACACAAACACAGGCTGAGTGTTTTAGTGAGGACTGAGATTATAAGGGTTGAAAAATGGAAAAATCAGAACAAAAACGTCAAACAGCACTTTTAATGTATGTAATTTAAACCACAGTTATGTATCTGTTATATTCAGTGTATCTGGGACAGATTCCAGTTCCACCAGAGGGGGCGACAAAGCCTTACTCTCAGTAACTAAATGCTCAACTAAAATTACTGATAAAAATAAAGTACAATAAGCAATTTATTATTATAGAAAAGACATGGCATTTCCTCCCTCTGTCTCTCCCTCCCTCTCTCCCCCCCCTCTGTCTCTCTCCCCCTCCCTCTCTCTCTCTTTCCCCCTCCCTCTGCCCCCCCCCCGTCTCTCCCTCCCTCCCTCCCTCCCTCCCTCTCTCTCCCTCCCTCTCTCTCCCTCTCTCTTCCCCTCTCTTCCCCTCTCTGTAGGTTAGAGGTCGAGAGCGTTATGAACTTCTAAAGAAGATTAATGATGGTCTGGAGCTCAGTGATGTGGTGCCCCCTGCTGACGCTGAGAAGTACCGCCAGAAACTGTGAGTCTGAACACACACACACACACACACACATTTCACTAGTGTAATGAATATTAACTATAGTGGATACTGAATAATTAATAGAATGTACTAAATAATTTAAAATAATTACTGAATAATTCGTAGTAGATGCTGAAGAATTCGTATTGGTTGCTGAATTGAATTTAATCTGAACTAGTTAAGCCGTCTAATGTCTGCACTCCTATTCGTTCTCTCACTGTTTAGCTGCTTTTCTTCTTCTTCTCTGTTTCAGTCACTCTAAGAGCTCGAGGAAAGAGCGAGACGGAGCTCCTGAACCGAAACGAGGGAAGAAGCTGCTGGTGAAGGAGGAGAAGAGTGACTCGGACTGAGAGAGAGAGAGAGGGGCTCATTCTTTTTAATGTCCTTTTATTTTCGTTCAAGATTTACTTGCTTTTGGGGGAGGGGGGGGTGGGTGGGTCATTTTTTGACCTTTTTTAATAACTCGTCATCAGTTCCATTCATTACGGTTGGTGTTGCGTTATTAAACACTGCAAAACTGTCTGCAAAAACTGGACCATAGTGACCATATCCGTTCCTGCTGGGTGTGTGTGAGGATGATACAGTGGTCAGACTGTGTTTAGTGGTTTAGTGGCAGATTCACTACGTTATTACAGGTCGGTCAGTGCTGGTCACTGAATCTGCTAAACTGTCCGGAATGATCTTTAATTAAAACTCCATGCTGGTCTTTATCTCCTGTATCTGTACCATCGGTTAGCACCAACAGCAGCTTCAGCACGTCGCCATGAACACGTTTATAAACCCGTTTATAACAGACGTCTGTGAGCAGATGCCTTTTCTGGTTTCCATGGCGATCAGGAGGCAGAGGCTGTGAAAAATTATAGATTTATAAACACTTGATAAACACTTTCATCTGACTCTGACTTTCATCTACCAAAACAAACAAATCTCACTGACACGGTTCAGCATCTGTTCACTGGCTACTGTTATGAGTTTGATGCTTGTAGGTCATTAATTACGTTCATTAAAATGTATTGAAATCGTGCAGTAAGTGAGATTATACATTTTGAAATACTTCCTAAAAATACCCTTTTTAATTTGGCAGCCCTGCTGGAGCCTTTTGAATATTTTGCAGTTTTTTTCTGTATTTTATGTCCTTCGTTAGTTAATTTTAAAGCTGATTAACCTGCCAATGACGAGTAAACCAGTAAACACGATAAGCTAAAACGATTCAGAGTGAAATGCAGTCTCGTGTGCAGTGAATAAAAACGTTTTATTGATCAGCAGCCGACCCTGTTCACCCCAGACCGCCTCTGCAGCCGTTCACCTGTCAGTCAATCAGTATCCGATTAATGCACAGCCATAATTACAGCTGACTCTGGTTAGTTTGTTCTCACTGCTTGGTTCGATGACGTGATTGTTAAATAATCGATCTGTATCATAGATCGGCTGATCGACAGACACTGTGGGGGTTTTGTTCTTTGTTTTTTGTATAACTTGAATGGTTCTTCATTATGGTGCATTAAAGAAAAACTCAGGGCACCAAGATCCATCCTGATATTCTTGATACATTTGTCCTTTTTTTTACATATATATATTTCTTCTCCATATAAAGTGCTGTTCGGTTGTTATTTTTTACTCGGTCATGAACAGCCTTTAGTTTTTCATTTATCTACATTTATCGCATTTATCTACAAATGTAGTTCACTGTAGCCTTTCTCTGTCTTTTTGGAAAAAAAAGAAAATGTAATAAAAATAAATTCTTGAATAATTTTTCTTTAAAAAGGTCTTTGTCTTTAATTGCTGTGTGGGAATTAATTACAGCGTTTACCAACAAAACAAGCTTTCAGTTTTAAAGAACGGGAACATTTTTAGTGTTTTTTTAAAACATATTGTAGAGGAGTTTCATTGTTTATGACGACAAACTGCTTTCAAATGGACAGAACATGAAACTGAAACGTTTCAGCTGTTTTCCAGTGTTTTAATCAAGCTGTACTCAGCAGTCTTAACCAGTTTCACTTCAGATCATCCAGTGAAAATCCTCAGAAGAAAACTTTAATTTACTAATTGTATAAATTGATGAATGAAAATCAAATTCTACACAATAGAAATACCCCCTCTCTCTTTTCCTATTGACTTTAGGCTTAAAGGGGAATCCCACCATTTTTTCAAAATTCCCCCATAACTCAGTGTGTGAGATGTAAACAGAGAGATTCAGAGTGTTTTGGTGTGAAATGGTTCAGATGTCTTTACAGTGGTGGTGATAGGAACCAGGGGTCGCCATGACTACAACACAGATATAGACATTTTATTTACTATCCAGAACCACCAGTGAACCTACACGAGTCTTCTGAGTTTATATGGAATGTTGATGATGGAAAATAGTGGAAAATCTGAAATAATAAGTTTTCTTTGGGGACTATTTTGCCTCACAGCGCCCTGCATGTATCCCTCCACCATGAATGGAGTTTAAGTTCTCTAAACTATCATAAAACAGTGTCTCAGTCATCAGGCAGTGAATTCATAACCATTTCATGTAGGAACTTTCTGTGAGGGAGCTTTTAGAGGTGGACGTCTGGTTCCTATCACCACCACTGTGAACAATTCAGACTCGCTAAGTTTATCTAGAACGTTTTACACCAAACCACTCTTTACATCTCAAACAATTAATTATGTGGAACTTCTGAAAAAGTGGTGGAGTTCTCCTTGTTATCGGGCTAACTGAGGCAATCCTACTGCATCCATGAGGAAAAAAAAACTAGAATGTCCAGCAGTTTCAGTTCTCCTCTCCAGGCTCCGCCCACATGTGTGTTCCTTAGTTCCTTTCGTGAGGTTGGACAGAACACTGATATAAATCCCATTCAGCCTAATGACCGATAAGCTTTCTTTGTATAATTAAGGCGTCTGATACACTAAACGGAAGATTCACCAACTTCAGCTCTTTAGGAATTGCTAGCTTAATAAATTAACATTTTAGGCTTGATTACTCAGGGCTGAATGAATAACTGACTCTAAATGTAGGTATTGTGATATAAACTGAGTCCGTTCTACAGTTTCTCATTAGGCTGAATGAATAACTGACTCTAAATGTAGGTATTGTGATATAAACTGAGTCCGTTCTACAGTTTCTCATTAGGCTGAATGAATAACTGACTCTAAATGTAGGTATTGTGGTATAAACTGAGTCTGTTCTACAGTTTCTCATTAGGCTGAATGAATAACTGACTCTAAATGTAGGTATTGTGGTATAAACTGAGTCTGTTCTACAGTTTCTCATTAGGCTGAATGAATAACTGGCTCTAAATGTAGGTATTGTGGTATAAACTGAGTCTGTTCTACAGTTTCTCATTAGGCTGAATGAATAACCGACTCTAAATGTAGGTATTGTGGTATAAACTGAGTCTGTTCTACAGTTTCTCATTAGGCTGAATGAATAACTGACTCTAAATGTAGGTATTGTGATATAAACTGAGTCGTGTGTTTGGATGGGATTTGTCTGTAAAGCTTCACAGCAGCAGCTCTGAAAGAACACAGTTGTGGGCGGAGACTCAACAGTTAAGTTCTACTAAAGGGGCACGTTGGCATCTCCTAAGTCTCTGGTGGTGTGTCCGGTGACCGAAGCGTCATGAGGGTGCGTCCGTCCAGCGGTGCAAAGAGTGGATACAGTTTCTCTTTGAAGTGTCCAGTAAAGGTGTAGATATGTGAGCGTGCCTCTGCGTTATAGAAGGACACCTGACCCTCCTCAAAGTCCAGGTAGATGCCCACTCTCTTGGGCACCAGTGTGAGGGGCAGCGGGGTTTCAGGTTTGGTGCAGGCATAGAACTGCCGAGTGCTCCTCCAGATTACCCAGAATCCCTGGCAGGGGCTCATGGGGAGCCGTCCGTGGCGTTTGGACGATGCCGTGGTCACCCCGAGACGCCAGTATCCGTTGTTGGCCACTTCGACCTCCCAGTAATGACGTCCGGAAGAGAAACCCTGCCAGCCCAGCACGCACGGCCAACCGTCGAACCGCTGCACGTTAGGCTCCACCTCCGTCTCACTGAGAGCCTCCTGGACACGCTTACGGTCATCTGACACCTGCAGCCAGCGGTGGTTGGTCAGCGGGTCCATAGAGACGTCAACTAGGAGAGAAAAAAGAGGTGAAAAGAGGAAAACAGTACGTTCCACCTTAAACAGTACAGCAGTCACGTTCAGGCACCACATTTACATGCACTTATTAATCCAATCATAATCAGATTTCTGCAGTTATCTGATTATTCAGATGGTCATGTAAACAGTACATTCAGATTTCTCAGATTGGAGTAAAGTCTAGAAATCTGATCAAGAAATCTGATAAAGAAATCTGATAAATAAAGTTTTCTCAGTCTGAGCATGTGCGAAAACAGACGGTGGTACCGGAAATAAGTGAGTATCGTCGCCGCGGGACACAGCAAAACATTTTTAGAGCAACGCTGAAACCAAATACATGCTGGACAAATGAAGGATTTGAATATTCTTCATGTTCTGATGATTGATGTTCATATTTTCAGGAAAAGCGGTGCGATATCATTAAAAATAAGCTGCAGGATGAGTTTTACGTTACGTTTACATCACGTCTTCTGTGAGTTTATTGGCTGATTGTAAAGCAGAAATCTGATTGCTGCCTGACTCATGAGTTTCTCCATTGTCTGATTACTCAAGTGCATGTAAACATTGATCGGATTACGGACAAAATCTGATTTTCAGCAGTTATCGGATTATTAAGCGCAAGTAAATGCACTCATTGTAACTGCTGCAGCATTTAAGGTGGAACAGAAAATTGAAGTCAACACGGTTTCAGGCAGAGCGCTTTAGGCATGTAAGATTGGTGTAATTAGAGCGAGACTAATTCGTTACCTGCAGCGCTGCAGATCCACATCCACACTGCAAGAAGACAGAACAGCCAGAATGAACAACCACAGAATCAATCACGTTCATCACCGTTTATGATACACGAACACTAATGCAAACAAAAGATCATATAATATCATCTTCAAATGTACAAAATACAGACGCGGTAAAAAGGGCAGTAAAAATTACCTGAATTTGGAATGTACTTCGGAGTTTCTGTCCAAAAATTTGAAAAAAAATTTTGATTCATGACTATTAAAGAACATAAGAAATGTGGGTCACATATGCAGCATTATGGAAGTAAAACAGACAGAATTATACAGATCAATATTTTAATTCATTTTGAGTTGTGTTTATTTACTGTACATGGAATTAGAATTTATGTGAAGTAAAATATTTCAAAATAATGAATTCAGTAGTGAATTTGTTGGATAAAGAACTAAACACAGTTCTGAGTTCACATATTCACATCACATCAATTCAGCATATTCTCAATAAAAAATACAACAAAAAGTCTTTGGACGACAACAGTTCACCACTGAATATTCTTAAATATAAAATTCATGGTTCATAAATTCAAATGAATGATAAATAAATTCACTTTGATCAAGATTTTGAAGCTGAAATTAGGTTTTTTGGCCAGAATGAAATTACTGCACCATTTAAGGTGGAATGGGATTTTTTTTGTTCACACGGTCTGACCTCTACAGTGACGGTACTGAGCTTACCTGTTTTCCAGGTACGTTGCTTACATAACAGCCACACCTGAGAAACCAAACCCTGTGAAACCCAGTAAAGAGTACAGTGTTAACAGTAAATCATAAAACCCCAAAAAACATCAGTTTTAAGAGGTTTGAATTCAGGAAACATAAAAGAAGAGGACACTAAAGTGTTGAAAGAGTCGGGAGTAAAAGTTGAGCTGTGCTGAAATGAGTTGATCATTATGGATATGAAGATTAGTCTGTGTTGTGTAAGTCTTAATAAAGTCATCTTCAGTCTGAAGTGTGAGAGTTAATGGAGGACGAACTCGTCCAGTTCAGCCGGAGCTCAGAGTTTATGGTCTTTATCTGCTGAAGTTCGTCACTCTCGGTATTATAAACTCGGTTGTTTGGACGAGGCTGAGCTCCTCAGGGCTTTACAGTAAACTGTAAACCGTAAAACTGAGCACATAAACTCTGAGCACGCAACTAAACTGTGATACAGTAACTAAACTGTGATACAGATTCGCCCAGAATATTGATTTTTTCTCCTGTTTTCTTTCTAAAAAAACTAATTTGCTAACTTGTCTTACAGTTTTTGAGATATTGATTCCAGAATGTTCTACATGATTGTGAGCTGTGCTTGTAAACAGGTTTTTGACTAAATGTACAAATGTGTAGCAACTGTTTAATACAAGTACACTAGCAGCTCCCTAGCAACCATGCGATACTAGACTAACCCCCTAGCAACCACCTGGGACACCACTGGAGCCACCTAGTAACCCCCTGAGACACCTTAGCAACCATCTAGCAGTCCCCTAGGAACCACCTAAGCATCCACACAGCAACGCCTTAGCAGCCACCTAAAATACCATAGAAACCACCTAGCAATCCCCTAGCAACCATCTGAGATACCATAACAACCATCTGAAATAACATATGAACTACTTAGTTGCACCCTAGCAACCACCTTGGATACCTTAACAATCAACTGGCAACCACCTGAGATACCATAGCAACCACCTGAAGTAACATATGAACTACTTAGTAACATTCTAGCAATTGCCTTGGATACCTTAACAACTACCTAGCAACCATCTGAGATACCAGCGCAACCAACTGAAATAACATATGAACCACTCAGCAACACCTTAGCAACTACCTTGGATACCATAACAACAACCTTGCAACCACCCTGGATAACCTAACTACCACCTAAGATACCATAGCAGCTTCCTGAAATAACACATGAACCGCTTAGTAACACCCTAGCAACTATCTGGGATACCTTAACAACTGCCTAGCAACCACCTGAGATACCATAGCAACCACCTGAAGTAACATATGAACCACTTAGTAATACCCTAGCAAATACCTGGGATACCTTAACAACCACCTGACATACCATAGCAACCATGGAGCAAACATCATGACACCACCTCATGACAGCATAGCAACTACCCGGAACACCAGTGACCCCTTTCAAACCAAACCAACACAATCACTCTGCACTTTTCTACTTTTTAATTTTTGTAATAAAAAAATTAAATGTAAAAATATTTAATGTTTATGTTTATTTAAAATAAACAGTTTATCTGACCTGGTCATGTCTGAGCAGAGACCATGTGATGAACTCCAGGAAGGGCAGCAGAGTCAGCAGCTTCTTCTTCTTCAGCTCCAGCTGCCTCAGAGTCTGAGCGAGTTCCTCTCTCATCACCCCACAGCTCTGATTAACACATTCACACCATCACACACTGTTACCCACCACTACACCCGGCCACTTTATCAGAAACCCCTCTCTGAGGATGCTTTTTGGTCTGATTTTGTTGATCTCTGGGCGTCTGCCAGGAGTTTCTCCTCGGCTGAGAGTTATTTGATTAACATCTTACTTCTATGACCTCAGGAACTGACCGCTGATGAAACAGGGAGAGGGGCTGATAAACTGTACAGCAGCAGATGGACTGCAGTCTGTAACTCTACGCCCACACGGTGGAGCTGTGAGGGAGGTGTTTCTAATAAAGTGGTCAGCGATTAACAGACAGTGCTTCACTGTAGAAACAGAACCGTCTTCATCTATTAAGGCTCTACCTCTGAGACCGCCTGCAGTTCTTTAGCCCACTCCATGATCCTCTGCTCTGCCTCCACGGCTGAATCAGCCTTGTTCTCCTTTGTTTCCCAGCATGCATCTTTCTCCTGCCTCTCTTCACATTCACTGAACAGCTACAAAGACAGATTATCATGGGTAATGCAGTTCATTAGCACAATTTCTGACCTTAAATATCTGCCCTCTAGTACCTGCCCCTCAATATCTGCCCTTCAGTACCTGCCCCTCAATATCTGCCCTTCAGTACCTGCCCCTCAATATCTGCCCTTCAGTACCTGCCCCTCAATATCTGCCCTTCAGTATCTGGTAAAAAGCTCTTAAATATCTAGAAATAATAATAATAATAATAATAATAATAATAATAATAATGATGATGCTGTGGACTCACAGTGTTGACGTTCTTGAGTTCGTCGGCCCACTGCAGGATGAGTTTACGGCACTGCTCCAGACTGCGGGGCTCAGCAGCACTGTTAGCACTGGAGCTGACAGGTAGAGCGCCACCACCAGGCTGAAACACAAACATGTACAGATACTGACGCAGATACAGATACACCACTCACACACACAGCTACACACACACACACACACACTCACACACACAGCTACACACACACACAGCTACACACACACACACACACACACACACACACACACACTCACACACACAGCTACACACACACACAGCTACACACACACACACACACACACACACACACACACACACAGCTACACACACACACACACACACACACAGCTACACACACACACAGCTACACACACACACACACACAGCTACACACACACTCACACACACACACACACACACAGCTACACACACACACACACACAGCTACACACACACACACACACACACAGCTACACACACACACACACACTCACACACACACACACAGCTACACACACACACACACACACACAGCTACACACACACACACACACAGCTACACACACACACACACACACACACACACAGCTACACACACACACACACACACACAGCTACACACACACACACACAGCTATACACACACACACACACACACACACAGCTACACACACACACACAGCTACACACACACACACACACACACACACACAGCTACACACACACAAACACACACACACACACACAGCTACACACACACACACACAAACACACACACACACACAGCTACACACACACACACACACACACACAGCTACACACACACACACACAGCTATACACACACACACACACACACACAGCTACACACACACACACAGCTACACACACACACACACACACACACACAGCTACACACACACACTCACACACACACACAGCTATACACACACACACACACACAGCTACACACACACACACACAGCTACACACACACACTCAGACACACACACACAGCTACACACACACACACACACACACACACACACACACACACACACAGCTACACACACACTCACACACAGCTACACACACACACACACACACACACGCAGCTACACACACACTCACACACACACACACCCACACACAGCTACACACACACACACACACACACACACACACACACACACACAGCTACACACACACACACACACACAGCTACACACACACACAGCTACACACACACACACACACAGCTACACACACACTCACACACACACACACACAGCTACACACACACACACACACAGCTACACACACACACACACACACACACACAGCTACACACACACACACACACTCACACACACACACACAGCTACACACACACACACACACACCCACACACACACAGCTACACACACACACACACACAGCTACACACACACACACACACACACACACAGCTACACACACACACACACACACACACAGCTACACACACACATATTCAAACAGTCACTCAGAGCTCGTTCTGCTCTGCTCGTCCACACAGACGCTTATGAAGTTCAGGCTTTATAAAGTTTAAAGTGTATAAACTGCTGGACTCTTCTGGACTCGGCAGCAGCTTTACAACCTGCAATAACCCTAAACTCAGCCTGACCTCAGTGACTCAGCGCTCAGCGCTCAGCTCAGACGCCCTGCGCTCAGTGTCAGTGAGGGCGTGGCTGATGCTGCCAGCAGCAGCGTTACAGAACTACACAGACTCATAAAGTCTTATCACAGTCAGCAGGTGAGCAACTGCAGAACAGACCATTGGAGTGAAGGTTGTGGGCCTATTAATTATTACAGTTACTGACAATAAATCACGTCCTACGACACAAACACAGCCAACGGCATGAAGGTAACAGTGTATGAGTGACCTACTACTGACCGTTACTGACCTACTACTGACCGTAACACTAATGACCCACTTCTAACTGACAGTTAGCCACTACTTACCACTATTGACTGACCTCTGATCACATTTGGGCAAAGTACCTTGAAAAAGTGGTGATGTCTGAATACTGAGTACACTGTCCGGAATGTATTCAGTACTGGCTTCAGGCTTTAGCAGAGCTCAGTAACACTGAGATTAATAACTGATCATATTGATTTATCAGTCTACTCAGGCTTTAGCAGAGCTCAGTAATGCTGAGATTAATAACTGATCACATTGATTTATCAGTCTACTCAGGCTTTAGCAGAGCTCAGTAACACTGAGATTAATAACTCATAGTTATTAATTAAAGAGTAAGTCTTTACATGCCGTGTGCTGATTTTTAAATAGTCAATAAACAAGTATTTCAGGTATTTCCTTTAAAAATTTGGGTCGTTTGTTTTGGTCCATTCATGAAATTTACACACAATGTAAAGGGTAACAGGGATTTTCAAATCATCTGAAAAACTGAAAAACGGAGATCCGAGTTTTTGTTCAGACAGCAGTGAAATAATCTGCTGTTGTGAAAGTCAGGAAGTCATTTCTCCCGTTTCAGGTGAGTGTTACCTTACAGACTCGCTCCACCTCCTGTTTCCACTGTCTGAGGAACTTCACACACTCCTGCAGACTCCGCAAATCCCCCAGATCCTACAGAGAGAGAGAGAGAGAGAGAGACAGAGAGAGAGAGAGAGAGAGAGAGACAGACAGAGAGAGAGAGAGAGAGAGAGAGAGAGAGAGAGAGAGAGACAGACAGAGAGAGAGAGAGAGAGAGAGAGACAGAGAGAGAGACAGAGAGAGAGAGAGAGAGAGAGAGAGAGAGATAGAGAGACAGAGAGAGAGAGAGAGACAGAGAGAGAGACAGAGAGAGAGAGAGAGAGAGAGAGAGAGAGGGAGAGAGACACACAGAGAGAGAGACAGACAGAGAGGCAGAGAGTGGTCGAGTTGAAGTAGAGATGAATTTTCTTTTTACTGTGAAAAAAGACAAAACTATGAGCAATGCTGGGACAGGATGTGAAACACAAATAAAAACAGAAGGCAGTGATTTATAAATCCACTCTGATCTGTATTTAAATGAAAACGGTGTTTTTAATGTTTTACGACTTCACAGTTTTTTATGAACTCACACTCATCCTGAACGTATCTGCCCTTTAGTAACGTTACTGTACAGAATCAGGAATCAGGACAGTGTCTGACTTTCACTTTCTTCCCCCCATTATCTGCTCATAACTATCAGTACCAGGACAGGATCCACCCTCAAATAATCTGCCCTTCGATATCTGCCCTTCAGTACACAATGAAAAAGAACCAGTCAGCTCAACATAAAATGATCAAGTAACTGATTACACAAAGGGGAATTCCACAGATTTTTCAAAATTTCTCCATAATTAAATGGTTAAAATGTATTCAGAGTGGTTCAGAGTGGTTTGGTGTGAAACGCTCTGTTCTAGAGAAACTCACCGAGTCAGAATTGTTCACAGTGGTGGTGATAGGAACCAGACGTCCCCCTCTAAAAGCTCCCTCACAGAAAGTTCCTACATGAAATGGTTATGAATTCACTGCCTGATGACTGAGACACTGTTTATGATAGTTTAGAGAACTTAAACTCCATTCATGGTGGAGGGATACATGCAGGGTGCTGTGAGGCAAAATAGTCCCAAAGAAAACTTATTATTTCAGATTTTCCACTATTTTCCATCATCAACATTCCATATAAACTCAGAAGACTCGTGTAGGTTCACTGGTGGTTCTGGATAGTAAATAAAATGTCTATATCTGTGTTGTAGTCATGGCGACCCCTGATTCCTATCACCACCACTGTAAAGAGATCTGAACCATTTCACACCAAACCACTCTGAATCTGTCTGTTTACCTCAATGATGGAATTATGCAGAAAAATCTGAAAAATCTGTGTAATTCTTCTTTGGATCTCTAGGAATGGAATGAGTGGATATTTCCAAAATTAAAAATGAAATTTCATTAAAGCAAATATCTTCTGTTTTTGTCATGTTTTCAGTTTAATGCAGATCAAGCAGAATTTAATAATCACAACGTTTTTGTTTTAATGAGCATTTCACACACTGCACCAACGTATTTGACCTGAGGTTTGTATGATGGGTGTGGTTTGTTTATTCTGTTCTCAGATCATCATAATTTGCTGGTTATTTCTGTTCTGGTAGTTTGTGCTGAATGCTTTGGTGTTTGTGTGCATTTACTGACGAAGTCAGTGGTGCAGAATGAAGTTAAACCGGAGGGACATGAAATTACACAGGATCGTTCTGCCAGCTGAGGGATGGGTAAAAAACCTGGCGGCACTAAAACTACACACTAAATCAGACTGGCTGTTGGAGCGGACTGGATTTAAGACTCTCAACACACAACGGATTTTGTTTATAGTCACTAACGATACAGAAAGCAGCACCGATCTGTTCTGACTGTAGTTACAACAAATGGAATTTACTGCTCTTTGATTATCTGTAGATTTATGCCATATTATTATTTTCTCATTATGCCAGTTATTAATAACCCTTCACATTACTATTTTTCCGTTACCATTCCTGTTAACAATACTGTTGGTTTTGTGTTTTAATACTGACTCTAATAAGCAGCTGATTATCATTATTTCTCTGTACCTTCTGTCGGTGAGCGCTGCTGCTCTTGCTGGGTGCTGAGCTGTGGGTCTGCAGGTCCTGGTCCGGTTGAGCCCAGCGCACTGCTGAAACAGAGCTGCCCAGACTCCCCCCCTCACCCTCCGGCAGCTCTGTGACACACACAGTTTGTATTCTGTTATCTTTTTTAATGAAAGCTGCAGTTTTGGGATGTTTTCACATGTGGAGCAGCTAAATGTCCCCAGTCGAGCAGAGCAATGTGCAAAGATGTCACTATTCATCAGTGGTGTACAGGACAGTATCCAGTGTACGACACAAGCCGTGTGCTGAACTGCAGGACAGGGGCGGAACTAGACCACCAACATCAGGCACTGTGAGTCCATCAGACCATCTCAACACCCGCCCTGTTTTCCTCAGCCCGCCAATCAATGCTTAGCAACCGTTGCCAGCTGCTTTTCAATGTGTACATTTATATTTTGATGGAGAGATGAACCTGTGTGACTTTAAAACACACCCCGAACTTCTTCTTAGTCTTCTACTCGCCTCCAAAACTACGAATAAGCTTTAAACAGTCATTTCATTTTCAATACACTTGCAGGTGGTCATATGAGCTCGTCTGACGGACTAATAAACAGTGTGAATCCACACAGGATGCTGAGTGGATTGTTCGGCTGAGACCAACTTTAACCTCATTATAAACATTACGCAGTAATTTAGTAGCTTAATTAAATAACCAAAGTAGTCAAATCCACCTGAAGACCAGAAGTGAGAGCTGATGTGGCTTCAGTGCGGCACTAAGTGCAGCAGCATTTGGAAAAAAATGCAGAAAAAGTCTTTCATTTTGCCATTTTTAATTAGAAAGGCTGAATCTACAGCTATTAAAATGATCCTGGCAGTTACGTCAGCAGTTACGTCCTCCTGACACGGCTGTGTTGCACTGTGGGATGCCTTATGTCAGAGACAGCTCTGCTCACGTACTGGAATAGCGTAATCCGGGTGTGTTTGGTGTACTGGAGAAATTCATGTTGGTCACACACTGAATATCACAGCCCAAATCCAGTCTGAGCCATACTGTGATATTCTACACAATCCTGACATCACACCCTTATCCTTTCATCCGGGGGACATTCAGTGCTCACAGTGAGAAATACATATTCACACAAACAGGTTCTCCAACTGTAAAACAGCTGTAAAGACTCACTTATCCGCTTCTCCTTCAGAATGCTCTTCATCTTAGGAGGCCACTGTCACAGCATTTGTATTCAACCTACCAAAGAAAAAACAGAGTCTCTAAAATGCTCCTCCAGGAATCTGATATAAAGCTGATATTCAGTTATTCAGTCCGCGAGTGGGGCGTAGCGAAAGTGCCAGTAGATGGAGTGGACGTGGAGGTGGGCTTCCTCCGTCCAGAGTGATTACAGAACACTTTAAGCCAGGGCTGCCCACCCCTGGTCCTGGAGAGCTCAGATCCAGCACACCTGGCTGTAATATTCAGACGCCCCTGAAGGCCCTGATTACCTGGATCAGGTGTGATAGATTAGGGTGGGAGATAAACTCTGCAGGCTGAAACTACACCACACTGCTGCTCCACTACACTCACACACTCTGAACATTCATAATCATAAATCAGAGCATTCCCAGCATTTACGCCCATTTTAATGCTCATGTTTGAAGGAATCTCACCTGATTAGGAAACTCTACATCTGTTCAATCTAAAGCCCAGTTCACACTCGTCTGACCAGACCAGACAGAGGAGTTTTAGACCGTTACAGAAAGCAGTTTTTTAATAAAAATGAATCTACATTAAATCTACATTAAAAGGATGGTTGTACAGTAAAGAAGTTCAAATTGCCTCAGTAATCTAAGCTCAATTATTTTGGTTTCTATCAATCTCTCATCAAAGTGTTTGGTTATAGATAAGAAAAAATGACCTAATTTCTTGCCTGATTTTATCCACACTGTAAAATCATTATTAAACCTACGTATTACTGATTCTTGTATAATACATTAGTTACTTAAAAAAGCTAGTTAAGATGGTAAGATGAAGAATTATTGGTGTTCCTCCACACATTTTCAGTCTTTGGAGGAGAGAAGAGATGAAGCAACACTTAGGACGTTTAAATGACACCAGCAAGATCAAACCAGTCCATTACATGAACCTCTGACCGACTCCAGACTCCGTAATAAGAGATGTTATTTTATATGTTATTTACATGTTGTTTTGTATAGAGTGTGCTTTATGTTGTACTTTGAGTTGTAACTGTTGTTATATACTGTAGTGTTTCACTATCCAGGACTCAATGTTTATGCTGCATTTTGTTATGTGTCTTTGCATGTTTATGTATAGGTATGTATACAAAGTCTTCGCAGTAATAAACTTTCAACTTCCAACTTAATTCGGATCAGTTCTACAGACTGCAGTTCTACAGACTGTTTTTTGCTCAACAATTCTTTACAGTTTTGTTGGCTTCTGTTAACTTTTATGTTTCACATATTTGATCTGTTGTTATTTTTGCGTTATAGCGCACTCTAATGCTAAACTGTAACGTTTGGATGCATGTTGAGGTCAAGGCAGCGAGTTCAAATTATTTAACTGAGTAAAGCGACATTATTTGAGCTGATTAAATTAACCTAAACAGGCTGACTAAACCCTTACATGGCCAGGGCCACCGGCACACCCAATGTTTATTACACATCTATAACCTAAGAATAGCTCAGCTAATTTGCACTGAAGTCCCTGTAGTTACTGAATAATAATTCTTAGTGTGTAATAATCCTGAGATTTTAAGGGGTTTAAGTTAATCTAACTCATTCAAGAGTGAGCAGAAATATCAGAAGTGAGAGTCACTGAAAATTAGACAGTAACTATAATTCAAATATTCAGTCATTTAACCTGAACCTGTCAAGTAACTTTACTTAATTCTTTTAAGGCAGAAAGTTTGCCTAATTTTTTAAAGTAAAATAAACTACTTTAAGTTTACAGTAAATGCTAGAATTATAAACTCCAATTATACAAGCAATATTTCGGAGGGTGTTCGCTTTAGTGGTCAGTTACTTTTAGCGCTGCAGTCATACAAAGAAATATGGCCTTCAGAAAAGTTGTGAACTTGACAGTCCAAAACTGGACACACTGAACTTTTTTAAATGGTTCTTGATTTGAATGTAAGCTTCTAGGTGTTATTGGTATAGAGCCTTTATTTTATGTGGAGATTCTATAAACTTCAAAAAAGTTCTTCACACACATATTTCACTACACAAAGTTATTTAACGAAATGTCTATTAGAAGGTTTTTTAGAGAACCAAATGTGGTTCTTCTAAGGCATCGCTTCAAAAGACCATCTTAATGTTCTAAAGCTGGAGAGATCATTGATCACACAGATCAAAGCACCTTTTAAACCTTCTAAAACTCATCTTGTGCCGCTGGATGAGTGTGAACTGAGCTTTGTGTGAATCTTTCAGGTAGACCTACAGAACCTGATCTATAACCGACTGGACTAAAATGAAGAGAACAGCAGCGCCTCACCTCTCGCTGTGTCTGCAGACAGAACGAACAAGCCTGAAGCTGAAGCTCCTCAGACAAAGAGTGAAAGGACTAAGACTTTCACCCACAGCTGCACTTCACTGACGACGCTGGAGTGACCTTTATCCATCATATCTGCACTGGAATATAATACTAAGGTCAGCTCAACATTTCCGTAAGCAGCAGGTTTATGTAATCAGACAGGGAGGTGTGCAGATTAAAGGCAGTATTAAGGCAGGATGATGTGGCGAACAGGTAACATCATGACACGTGACATTTTCATGGTGGACGATAAAGTCATCGTCAAAGTCAAAGTTTATTTATACAGCGTTTTTTACAACAGGTGTTGTCACAAAGCAGCTTTACAGTAAAATCTGTGTCCGAGTCCCCATGAGCGTCGCCAATGGCAATAAAACCTCCCTAAGAGCAAGAGGAAGAAACACTGAGAGGAACCTCAAAAGAAGAACCCATCCTCCTCTGGACCACACCGGACAGTAAACAGTAACACGAGCAAAATGAGCAGAGAATAAGGTTTTAACATTAGTGTAAAATAGTAAAATACAGAAAAGGGGAAAAGCAGGTGAAGCAGGTGAAGCAGGTGAAGCAGGTGAAGCAACGGCTCTGATTAAACAGTTTGAGTGCAGCAGCATCAGGAGGGTCAGTTCATGCAGGTGAGGTTTGCACAGCATTGTACAGCAAGAAGCTCCATGGTGGTCAGACTGGTCCAGAAGGCTGGTGAGCAGTGGCACCCGATCAAGGCAGAAGAAGAACAGCACCAGACCCACAGGATGGGCAGCTGATCAACTCGGCACAGAGAGGAAACACACAGAGAGTCAGTTCTGTACAGAGAGACTGACCACAGATTACAGTGTAACAGAGCAGCAGAGACTCCAGCAGGTCAAGCTATTACAGCCTCACTAAGAGGGAGAAACCAGAAAGGTAACAGAGTCATGAGGCTCCCTGAGATGTCGGTGCCCCTCCACTCCACCGTCAGCAAACCTGAGTGAGCGCGTGAGCAGCGGGACGACAGCACCAACACTCCCAGTTTACCATAATACTCTGTGACCATGAACCCCAGATCTGCACCTTTTATCTAACAGGGAAAACTAATCACCAAAGGCTCCACTAAACAAGTGGGTTTTAGCCTAGACTAAAACACTGAGGCTGAGTCTGAGTCCCGAACACTGACTGGAAGATTATTCCAAAGCTGGGGGGCTTTGTATGAGAAGCTCCGCCCCCTGATGTAGCTTTATTAATTCTAGGTACTAATAGAGAGCAGCACCTTGTGATCTAAGTAGGCGTGATGGTTCATAGTGGGAGAGAAGTTCACTCAGGTACTGAGGGGCGAGTCCATTTAGAGCTTTATAAGTCAGTAAAGAAACATCTTTGTTTAAAACATCCTATAATTTTTCTTATCACAGCATATATTTCTACTTTCCTGATGTCTGTGACCTTTTAGCTGCAACTTCCCTGATCTGATAATGTATTCAACCCACATCTGTTCCTGAAATACACTCCTCAAAGCTGTGAGCGAGCACAAATAGGATCCATGAGGTGAAGGTGGGGTCAGGAAGGAACAGAAAGAAAAATGCCTGACACATATCATGAATTTTTTTTTAAGGTTTACAAATGAGGTGGAAAGGACAAAATGTACCATCAAAACAGCAGAAACATGTTGGGAAATGCTGTGAAATATGGCAGAATGGACACTACATGGTTTATGTATTTACTGTACACTGATTGCTGTTGTTTACAGGCTCTCTATAGTACAGTGCCTAAGAAGTATTGACCATATCCATCATACACACCCTTTAAAGATGCCAAAAAGGGCTCTTTGCACAGTGCCAAAAAAGAACCACTTTGATTCCCTGAAGAACCTTTTGTATAGTTTAGCACTGGTAGACATCTTTAATATTATGTGACCTTTGAAAGGTTCTTCACCCTCACATGCCTCTTTTTCAAGACTGGTTCTGTGGGAGACTAAAACATGGTTCTTCTATGGGAGGGGTGTCCAATCTTGTCAAAGGGCTGATGTGGTTGCAGGAGCTGACGTGATCAGTCATTTGAAGACCAGCTGATCAAACGAGCAGAATCAGGAGCATGTTTGGAATGTAAACCCGCAACCACACCAGGCCTCGGCACCAGTCCTGTTCTATGGCATTTCTCACAGAACCCTTTGTAGCACCTTTATTTAAAAGGGACCTATTCTATTTATTTTCAATGTTGATACTTTTATTTATGAGGTTTATATTAGATTTACATCCTTCAATGTTACAGAACATATTATTTTCCTCATACTGTTCATCTCTATTCACCCACTGTCTGAAACGCTCTGTTAAATCTCCTGCGTCTTTAAGCCCCGCCTCCTGATGAGTCCAGTGTGCTCAGATTGGTCAGCTCACCCACTCTGTCCTGATCAGTCGACCTCCAGAGTGGTTCCGCCCCTCTATGTTCCGCCCCTGTCCTGCAGTCTGCAGACAGACCCTTCTCTCCTGAGCAGCTGTAACTCCGCTGTGGCTGTTTCTCCTGCGGTGTCGGTTCTGCCGTATCAGTTTGATCCAGAGTGGATCCTGAAAGTCCGGTCAGCGTCTCTCCACACGCTACAGCACTGAACACACTCTTCCTCCTCCAGTAGCCGCTGTGCGCTGTGTGAGGGGGCCGAGCTCACTGGTAGGCAGGCAGTAAGGACTGTGTTACGAGATGATCCTGGTCATCCTGTAACAAAGGAAAAGGGCTGGAATTCCAACGAGGTGTTTCAGGCAGCTGAGAAAAGTGGATTCTGTGGGAGAGAGTTTCTCCCTCTGGAGGGACGCTGAGCTTTGCAGTCAAAAATATGTATTGTGATGTAACATGTCAAAAATAAACATTTTCATCTTCCAACGCTATTTGGATTTAGTGAAGGATTCATCATTGGTCAGTTGGGTTAATGACTGCAGTCACTCAAAGCTGGATGGACACAGCAGTCTAAGTGATGTAGCTCCAAGAACACCTATGAGGTGCTGGAGGAATCAAGTGGTTGAAAAAGTCTGATATCACAACTTCAAGGCTGGATTACCAACATAGGATTCTGCTGAGGATCTTGTAGCCGCTGCTCCTCTATGAATTCTCAGTGCCCACCATCACTGAACTGGGGAGGAAAGCCTCCACCTGAGGTTATGGCTTTTTATTACTATAATTATTATAAATTTGCAGTTGTAAACATGGTGAGGAAAAGGCTCGACTGCATCTAGCTGGTTGATCATATGGTTCACTTTATTGGTGCTGTCAGTTAAGTGTTGCAGTCAGGAGGTATCTGTGTACTTTGCCCTTAAAGACTTGGATGACCGTGTCTGTTATCTGTCTAACACACTCTTCCTGGTGGACACACCAACTGCCAAGGAAACTGAGCAGCATCACCCTCTGTGGCGACATCTACAAACTGAGACTTCCTCTTGAAGCCTGCTGAGGAGGAGTTCAGCATCTTCCAAACAAGTGAGGCGCTACAATATAGAGATTCAGATGATCCTAAGATCTCAGGGACTTGGGAGAGGTAGGGAAGGTAGTTGTGGAGAATGTGGGGTCACAGTTACGATATGCAGACCTGGGTGTTATAACTAGAAAAAGGAAAGAACTGGCAACCTTTGCAACTCACCAGTATATCAAGACCAGCAGCAGCTAGTCCAGAATGAAGTGTGAACAGTTATTGAGGAGGGGAAGTTCAGCAGAGCAGTGGGAATGAGGCAGCAAGGAGCTGGGAACGAGTGGGGTAAAGGTAGCTCATGTGGATAGAGCTATAGCAGGTAGATCACAAAGCATTACATTCTTGGTCCGAGCAGTTTATGATGAACTCCACGGTCTTTCCAAATTATATCATTAGAGATAGGCACCATCTTGAACCCTGGGCAAGAAAAGGAAACTGTGAGGTTGCGTGGCCACAGCGGGCAAGAGGAGGTCCAAGAACAGCCTCAGACAACACAAACATCCCCCAAAAGTCATTGTGTATTGTTCTCAACAAGCACAGAAATGGTCAAAATAAAGAAAAAATTAGAAAATAGTAAAAATACTCCACACTTTCTGTGGGGAGTTTGTATGTTCTCCCCGTGTCTGCGTGGGTTTCCTCCCACAGTCCAAAAACATGCAGTCAGGCTGATTAGACATACTAAATTGCCCCTGGGTGTGAGTTTGTGTGAATGTATATGTCATGTGTTTGCCCTGTGATGGACTGGTGACCTGTCCAGGGTGTTTCCTGCCCTCCGCCCAGTGACCCCTGGGATAGGCTTAAGCACCTGCCGAGACCCAGGAGGATAAGCGGCATAGACTCTGTGTGTGCATGTAGCAATGACAGGGGACAATGCATAAAACAAAACAAAAAAACAGAAAAGACAAAAATATTGGGCTTATCACAGCATGTCATACAGTCCTAGCTATGAACAAACCATCCACTTGGCAATATGCTTCAATACTCTCCTCTATCCAAGAGAGAGTGGAAAAGACCCCCAACAGTCTATAGAGATTATATCCCAATATAATCAATATCCCAGTTTTGCCTGCGAATGGGATCTTTACTGAAAGAATGGGGCTCAAAAAACCAAAACTTCATTATGCAGATTTTCACCCATATGAATAACAATGTTAATACACATCTGTATCATCATTATTGATTCAGAAATTCAGAAATGCGGTACAGATCCTGAACTGTTCATATATATATATATATATATATATATATATATATATATATATATATATATATACATGATTCGATGTTTGGGACACACAAAGCCATAAACAGCATTTTAGACGGTCCTTCTTTGTGTAACCAGTGTTAATACTTTATAGGACTGGAACAGACGTTTCAAACGGCAAAGATTTTTATTGTTCGTACAGAGTGGATGTAGAAATGCTGTGTTCATAGACGCGCTAGTGATGGCAGCAGTTGTCATCACAGCAACACGAAGAACATTTAAGGAACAAAGAGCTTCTCTCCAACAGCTCTGAGGAACCAGTATTGCTGGTATATGACTGAGTTCTCAAGATCATTGTACAGGTCACCTGCAGTGCAATCAGGAACAAACAGAACTTAAAAACCAGGAAGGAAAGCTGGAATAAAATCCCCTGAAGAGAGAAAAGGGCAGCAGATCAGATAAGCGAGGTAATAGCAGGGTCATCCTCCTGATAAGAAACCATCATTCTGGATATAAAACTACACGTTACTTAAGGAGTCCAATTCTGAATGTAGGAGCTGCTCCTTTACATGGAAATGTACTGTAAGTAGCGTTGTGAATCTTTGAACTGACGGCGAACTGATTCGATTCACAAACCATTGGTCTATGATTCAATTAAAAATTATGTTTATAGTTTAAGAATGATTTTATTAAAATAAAATAAAAATATTGAAATAGTATAATGAACTAAAAGATGACAATATTTCTTGGGCAAAAACTCAATCAAATTACCTCAGTATCGTTTATTGAAATAAAAGTGATTTCAAAAGAAATATTTACAATATACACAAGACATTCACGCTTTAAAAAGATGGTTCCTCAAGGGTTCTGCTGCTGCTGCATGAACTAAACTAATCAAATTAATCATTGCTCCACCTGTTTTCCCTGTTTTTGTACTAACAATGTTTACTATCCGGTGTCGACCAGAGGAGGATGGGTTCCCCTTCTGAGTCTTGGTTCCTCTCAAGGTTTCTTCCTGTTTCTCTTAGGGAGTTTTTCATTGCCACTGTCGCCACTGGCGACGCTCATGGGGGCTCGGACCCGGATTTCTTTCTGTAATGCTCATTTCCTTGTAAAGCTGCTTTGTCACAACACCTGTTGTAAAAAGCGCTATAAAAATAAACTTTACTTACTTGCTTCTTTGGTAAAGAAAATGATTCTAAATAGAACCATGAACACTCACAGATTCCTTTGCATGATTAAAAGGTTCTTTGCATGGTGAGAGGGCTCTTCAGATTTATGGAATGTGTTGTAGATGGTTCTACATAAAATCTTTTTCAAAAGGGTTCTATATAGCACTAAAAGGGTTCTGCTATTGTTGCAATATCAAGCTTGCAACAATAGAAGAACCCTTTTTGGTGTTTTATAGAACCTTTTTCAAAAATATTCTATATAGAAGCATTTTCCTTTACCATCTTTTTTAACAGCGTAGGTGTGTGTGCACCAAATAAATCTAAATTTTACTACTGGTGATACACACAATGCAGAGAAGGCATGGGGGAAAAAAATCTACTATTTACAGCTGATTAACATGTTATAGCCATACAGGGTTTCTAATCAACAGTCAAAAGTAAACAGAGAGAACCACTGAAGAACCACTGTTTGTGCTGTTCTACTCAGTGAGCTGTAGAGGGCAGCACAGAGTTAAATGAAAGTGAAAGTGTTTAGAGGACAGAGCCGTCAGGAAGAGCTGAGGTGAGTAACAGCAGATCGGCTCTGTGTTACAGAAACTAGACCTAAACAAAAAATATTATATTTATCATGTGTGTGTGTGTGTGTGTGTGTGTGTGTGTGTGTGTGTGTGTGTAAGGGAATTATTTAAACGCTTGCTATCTTCTTATCTCCTTCCGTTGGTTTAATGGTTTCTATTTTATCAGACACATCTGAAATACAACAAACCCAAAACAATAAAATGTACCCAGAGAATGGCATATTTAACCAACTGTCTCATGAAATTTTGTAAGCTTTACTGTTCTGGAGGTTTTGGTTTCATTTTTGGAGTCTTCATAGTAAACGTTCAGCATTCTGACCATGAGCTTTGTAATATTTGTGTGGAGCTTTAAAGAACACGGTGATCTAATTACTGATAACAATTACTACGTTCACCATATTATATGCAAGGGGTATTCAACTAAAAATGGTATCTTCCGAAATTGCAAACTTAAGCAGTACGTCCTAAATTTGTTCCAGAAAGAAGTACGTACTGTCAGTATGCGAGTGTGCAGTATTGAAACATCCTCGGACGCACTACATCCGCCATCTTACCAGCGACCGCACGCTCTTTGACCTGTGACGTCTCGTCACAGCGTCAACGTTTAAAGAGCTTTACTCAACAAAATGATTTTCCTTCTGTACGTCGCTATGGTACTTACCAGATACTTAGCCGAGTCACCAGTTTTTACCAGTCATGTTTTAACAGGAATTCGAGAAGATAAATGAAAGAAGCAAGATTTTAAATATCAACAGTAATAATATAAAAACGATGTGTCCATTGAGAAACTGTAATGCATTATAAATAAACAACAATATAACAATAAGTGATAAAGCATTTGACTCTGGCAAACTACACTTTTTTCTGATGTATTTATTTTACTCAAAAATAAACCATAAATTCTGTTTAAGAATGACATTTTGGCAAGTGGGCTTTAATGTTACAGTGCAAAGCATGCTATATGAACTGACTTTAAATGAGAAAGATGCATGCATGTGTGTGTGTGTATATATATATATATATATATATATATATATATATATATATATATATATATGTACACAAACACACACACACACATATGCTACTTTTAAGTCCACTTCGTGTGTTTCAGTGGAGATTGCTTACCTTTTCCTTTTCACTGATATCCAGACAGATACTTTGTTCTTGCAGACATACTTCATCTACATATTTACTGCTGTCATCACAGAAACCAATCTCATGTTATTGACTAAATATCACATGACAGCATCAGTTACAAACATTAGAGATTCTTCCTACAAATACATAAATAAATAAAATAAGCCAAACACATAATTACAAGACTAGGACAAGGCCATACCAATTCTTTCTGTTTGGAAATACTGGAGTCCTCAGAAAATCAAAATGTACACCATGACTTTGCATCGACACATACTCAAATACTTAAGTTTTCTCACAAAATTTAATAATGGCAGTGGACTTTGCAGCTGCTTCATTTTAATACTTATTTTTTTAAAAAGCATATCTAAAATGATTGTTCCAAGAGGTGGAGTAGGCTGCCGTCACGACTGCTCCAATCACACTTTGCTATCTTTTGCCTTTTTATTTATTTTTCTTCTCACTTTAGACTCTATCTTCTCACAATGACATGTGTTAGTTATGATAGAAACACTCTTGTTTCTTTAAATCTACAATTCACTCACTTTTCGTCACTTTTAACTTTGAGCCTTAAGCGGCCGAGTGAGATCCTGCGGAGGAACAAAGGAAGATACGCAAAGCGATGTCCCAGAGGAAAGTGGGCCGGCATCAGGAACAGGTGAGCACCACTGCCTAGCATACTGCTAGCCAATGTTCAGTCTCTGGAGAACAAGCTGATGATCTCCGGGCCAGGGTCAAGTTCCAGAGGCACATTTGGGCCTGCAACTTCCATTGCTTCTCTGAATCATGGCTGAGCCCAACAGTGCTGAACCACGCCATTCAGCCAGCTGAGTTCGTCTCAGTTTACCGCATGGACAGGACAGCGTAGTCGGGGGAGTCACGAAGAAACAGGAAGCTCCTGTTCAGAGGGAGATCCTGTGCTGGACGGACCAATCAGTGGCCGACCTTCAGGATGCTCTTGATCACGCAGACTGGGATGTGTTCCGGTGCAGCTTTGAGGACATCAGCGTGTTTACGGAAGGGGTCATGAGTTTCTTCGGGAAACTGATAGACGATATGGTCCCAAAAATCACCGTAAGGACGTTTCCCAGCTAGAAGCCATGGGTGGATAAAACCATTCGCGATGCTCTGAACTCTCGCACCACTGCCTACGTTGTGGGGCTCAGCAGCAGCATGGATGAATACAAGGCTGCAACAAAGTGGCTCTAGAGCACTGTGGCAGGGGCTGCAGAGGATAACAGACTTCAAAACCCACCCTCCGGGATAGTGAGCCCAGACCTGTCTCTAGCAAACAAACTGAACACCTTCTACGCTCACTTTGAGGCTGCAGTTGGCAGCGCAAGCAGAGTAATCAGCGCTAGTGCTAGCAGGGCTAACAGTGGCCGGCGGAGCATGTGCGGATCCCGTAAGTGGACAGAGTCCTCAAAACCTGCGTTTTCCAGCTTGCTACGGTATTTGCTGAAATGTTTAACATCTCCCTGACACTTGGAGTCGTTCCAACATACTTTAAACAGTCTGTCATCGTCCCTTTCCCAAAGAAACCCCAGCCAGTCGGCCTTAATGACTATGATGAAGTTCTTTGAAAAGCTGATCAGAGACTTCATCACCTCTTCATGGCTGGTCTCCCTGGATCCACTATAGTTTGCATACTGCCCCAACTGCTGTACAGATAATGCCATCACACATCTGCTCCACACAACACTGCCCCACCTGGACACTAGGAGGGATAATTAGGATAAAATGCTATTTGTTAATTACAGCTCAGCGTTCAACACTATTATCCCAAACTTCACACCAAGTTGGACGATCTGGGACTTCATCCATCCCTGTGTCACTGGATCTCCAACTTCCTGACAGACAGACCACAAGCTGTGCAGGTAGGAAAACACATCTCACCAACCCTTACCCTCAGCACTGGAGCCCCTCAGAGCTGTGTCCTGAACCCCCTGCTGTATTCACTGTACACATATGACTGTGTGGCCACTTCCAGCTCTACCACCATTGTCAAGTTCGCTGATGACACTGTTGTAGTAGGTCTAATCTCTGACAATGATGAGAGGGCCTACCTGGAGGAGATTAAGCACCTGGAGAATTGGTGTCAGGATAATAATCTCCTCCTGTCTCAGCAAGACTAAGGAGCTGATAGTGGACTACAGCAAGAACCAGGAGAGGAGTTACCATCCTTTATGAATAAATGGAGCTACAGTGGAAAGAGTGGACAGTTTCAAATACCTTGGAGTTCACATATCGCATGACCTGTCATGGTCTGGCCACATCAACTCTCTGGTGAAGAAGTATACCTGCACCATTGAAAGCATCCTCACATTTCACTGACATTTTGCTTGTAATCTTAACAAAACCAGCCTACATTGCATTTCACTCTGATGTTGTCCCATTTACCTTGCCCTCCTTCTGCTCCACCACAAAGGCTCTACAAACAATACACACAAGACAGTTAACAAAGTACAGTGGAAGCTTTCCTGTTCAAAATAAAGTATATTATCATTTAAATTATCTGTCAGTGATATCTGGAATAAGGAAAAGGCTCACCACTATAGCATGTTGGCCATCAGAAACATAGCTTTTGAATTTAATGCAGATTTTGGCTTTAAATATTGACTGAATTCCTCTGATTGAAGTTTTTTTAAACTGGTGAACAAGGCCTCGCTTGCTATTCTCCTATCAGTGGCGTTTTAAAACTTGGTTATGCTGTGACATTTTGATTTCCATTTTCTGACATAGCTAGCTAATTGTTTGTGGTCTGGGAAGAACCACGTAGCGTCTCTGACATAATGTGCCAGCTAACGTTAGCTGTTCATACAAAGCTGATCATGTAGGAATTATTTCGGTTTATTGCCTGTAGCAGTGGCTTTTTAAAGATGAGTACAAATTTCAGCTGCAGAAAAAAATGCTTTTAGCTTTATGTTAGTTGGCTAACAGTTTGGGATAATAGCTACAGTTAGCAATGTTTTCTAGCCAGTGCAGCTAGCTTAATATAAACAAATTCTATCAAATTCATACTACATGTAAAAGTTACTTTTCGGCATTGGCTACCCCTCATAACCTGTCCATTTTTGATGCTCTGTAAAGTGACTTTGAGCTCTGGAAAGGCGCTAAACAAATAAAAGCATATTACTATTAATTTTGAACTGAAATGGGGAGAAAAATGCAGAGTTCTCTGTTCATTCATTTTTAAACTGTTTTTGTCATGTACTTTCCCTTTTTTAAGAAGCCTAGTTCACTACTTAGACCAGAAATAGCATATAAGATTATAGGTCTATATGTATATGTAAATATATTCTTTTTCAGATCTGAGGTCTGCTCTGTATTCTATTTTCTGATTTGTTGTAAATCGTTTATATAAAGGCATGTAATTGGATAAACTGTAAAACAGCTGTATGGCTGCTTCATCTTTATGTGTGTCACTGAAAAATGATACAGATAAGGAATTTTTTCCAGTTCTGTTTGGTCTGCTTAAATGCTTTGACACCCCCTAATATTTTACACCGCTAATAATACAGCTTTATAGTTTTTGTTGCATGTCTCTGGTATTTTCTTCCTTAACCTATATTCTTTTTACATTCACAACATTTTTTGGTTATGTGCATCATGCCACTATTAAAAATAGAGCTGACATCTGTCTTACAGAAAAACGGACTGCAGCTTTCACTCTGTAGAGGACATCAAAAAGAGGCCACTGAAAATGATACAATTTTCTCGCAACCCTACTGTCAGTTCTTCTGAAGAGATCACAGGTGAGTGTCTTTTGTTTTCCTGTGTCAATTAGCATATTTATTGAAGAATTTAAAAGATTATGAGTATGTCTGGCATGATTTGTTGTCTGTGTAGACTGTGCTGCACACACTGCAGGAGGAGAATGAATCAACAGAATCTAAACAACAGTGTTTAACTGCACCTTGATTTAGACTTTTACTTCTATGTTTACACTAGATCAGTGGTTCTGGTCCAGGAGTACCACTGTCCTGCATGTTAAATTGCTTTCGATCACACCAAGTTCAGCTTGTTAATCAGTGTATTAGTTCCATCAGGTGTACTGTGAGCAGGGAATGTGCAGGGCAGTGATACTCTAGGACCAGGACTGAGAACCACTGCACTAAATTGTGGAACGCAGCTGCTGGGATTCACTTTCATTCAGCCAAAGGAGCATTAATAAAGTCAGGTACTCATATTAGATGGTAAGTTCTGGCTCACAGTCAGCATTCTAGTTCATCCTAAAGTTGTTGGATGGGGTTGAGGTCAGGGCGTTGTGCAGGCCAGCACAGTGAAAGACACTGTTGTATGCAACTGTTAGTAATGTGTAGCCAAACTCACTTTTTTTATTTTTAACCTGAGGGTACACTGCAGGTAGCCCTCATTTATAATGTGGTGAAGCATTATACAAAAAAACAAGGGACTAAAAAGATTAAATATATATTTGGAAAAACAGTATGGAAGACAGAATAAAATTTAGGCATGTCAGGCAAATTTGACAATCAAATCGAAACAAAAAATAAAATTAGTACAATAATAAAGAAATCAATATAAAACAACATTAAAATAGAAAAAAAAGACAAATAACACAATTAACAAAATGACCTGAGACATAAAATAAATTGAAAACTGACTGGAGGTGGTTAGAGATCGATGTGTAAAATTGTTGAGTGACACAAGTGAGTGGAGCTTAAGATTGAGCACATAGTGAACAAAAAGCAGATTTTCCCAGTTCAGTAAAACTCTGGAGACAAGTGAAGGGTGATCCGGTTACTGGAACAAGTCTGACAATTTATATTATTTACATTGATGTACACTGATGTCATATAAGTTTGTGTTATCCTGTCGTATTGCCAGAAAGGACCAACTTAAATTTACATAGTGTGCAGTGGTGAGTGCTGTAAGAGTCACTTATGATGCATCTCAGAGAAGAGCAATAGAGTTGAGAGATTCAGTACAATAAATAGCAATTTGATTTGGCAATTTAATACAATGATTCAACCCAAATATTTGGGAATTGAACCCAGGCTCTTCTTGCTGTGAGGCGACAACACTACCCACTGCGCCACCATGTACTGGGGAACTGACAGTAACATATGTGCAAAATATGCAGCATCCTCAGAGGTATAGGTCTAGTGCGTAGATTATACTTATGTGTAAACATTGCATGAATGTCCATGTGTTCATTCCAAGCAGAAACATGGCGAGAATTAGGAATTAAAGTGCAGTGTGCATATGTTACGCCCCTGAGAGAGGGAATGATAGAGATAATTAGTTTTAAAGCAAACACAGGACACAATGCGTACTGCTCACAGCTGCATTACTTTATAAGTGATCTGATATTATGCACAGATATAGGATTCATTACATTAAACTCTCTATATAATGCATTAGAAAAGCATACACTGTTCATGTGTTGAGGTAACACACATATTTGGCAACCATAACAAAATAATGTGCTTCACAACTTTTCAAAAGAAAAGAAAAGAAATATGCAAATTAAATACAGAAGCTCTCATTAGTTTGCTCAATACTTACTCACGGTATTGTTACTCACTTTTAGCCTAGCACAGTTACGAGTAGTACAATGTTAATACTCTCCCCATATTTAACACAATTTATACAGAACAATAGTACCCAATCAACTCAGTACCTAAAGCTGTTGAACTCCATATACCTCGTATTAACTCATAATATATAACTTAGAGCAGCAAATCTATACATCACAACAGGCTTAACAATAAACAACAGGCGTGTTTGCATTGTTTAGCTGAGCTACATAGCCTTTTAACATTACTCACTCCAAAAAAGTATAGCTCAGTACAAAATGACTAAAGTAGTTTCAGTATCAAATATGAACAGTGAAAAATTAATAAAACTTACAGCTGCTACATAAATTCCTTGTTAAATGAGCATAAAACTCCTTAGAACGAGGCTGGGTAGCTTATTTTGCTGTTCTAACTTTTGTCAGAGCACCAGGTCAATGAACTAAGCTAGTGACTTGCAGTTCAGAAACGCCAGATAAAGTCACTAAATTTTCTATTAAAACCACAATTAAACAGGATTTCACAAACAAGAACACTTCTTTAAACATCATTTGCAGTTACGCCCCTGAGAGAGGGAATGATAGAGAACATTAGTTTTAAAGCAAACACAGGACACAATGCGTACTGCTCACATTCTGCATTACTTTATAAGTGAAACGTACATTCTCTAGATTCCTGCGCTCAGTCCGAACCAATCGCACATAGATCACAGGCTCGACCAATCGATTACACAGTAATGGCTCACATGGAGAAACAGTGTTTTGTAACCGTATCAAAACAGTTAGAAACATACTTTTCTTTCTTTTATTCTTTTAACAGACTTTTTTTAAGTGCATCACACATATACAGTTTCAGGTAGATCTGGTGGGTGCTGTGGGTATAACCAGTTTACAGCTTAAGGATAGAAGTTGTTCTTGAACCTGGTGGTTCTGGCTCAAACATTCTGATATCCCCTCCAGATGGCAGCGAGTGGAACAGGAAGTGGCTGGGGTGTGTGTAGGGTCTGAGGTGATACTGCTGCCTTTTTTTATTGGAAATGTCCTGTATGGGTGGGAGGACAGCTGCACTGATGGACTGGGCAGTTTACACAACCTTCTGCAGGGCCCTCCATTCTACAGCAGTAGAGCTGCTGTACCAGACTGTGACGCAGCTCATCAGGATGAAGTTGCAGAGGAGCTGTTGTGGCAGGTTGACTCTTCTCAGCCTCCTGAGGAAATAAAGGAGTTGTTGGGCCTTTTTGACAAGTGTGATGTAGTGAGTGACCAGGTGAGATTCTCGGCTGTATGAACTCAGAAAAAATTAAAGCAATTCGCTGTTTCCACCATAGTCTCCTCAATGCTCAAAGGTGTGTGCACATCTCTTTGGTTTTGTTTACAGTGAGGGACATGTGTACCACTCTTAGAAGTTTCACTTCCTCTCTGTATGCTTCTTCATTGTTGTTGGTGATAAGGCCCACTACAGTTGTATCGTTAGCAATATTGATGATGGTGTTGGAGTTGTGCTTGGTGATGCAGTCGTGGGTGTACAGGGTGAAGAGCATGGTCATTAGACACAGCCTTGTGGACAGACTGTGCTGAGAGTGATAGTAAAAAAAGTGTGGCCACCCATCCTAACAGACCGAGACCGGCTGGTGAAGAGATCCAGTATCCAGCTACAGACTGTGTGACTGATTTCTAGGGTCTTGAGCTTGGAGACCAGTTTGGAAGGAATAATTGTGTTAAATGCTGAGCTGAAATTAATACAAAGCATTTTTATGTAGGTGTTCTAAGGCAAACTGATGAGTATCTAGAGTTCTGGGGAGGCAATACTTAACATGGGTCAGGATCGGTCTTTCAAAGCACTTAATTATGATGGGTGAAATTGTGTGATATTGAGGCATGTGACATTGGGTTTCTTTGGTATGGGGATGATGGTCTCCAGACAGTGTGAGTACCGTCTCTTCTGCAGAGGGACCTGAGGCTTCACTGGTCAACTCAACAGCTTGGTTGATCTCAAAGCAGGAGTAAAATTAGTAGAGTTCAGTTGGGAGGAAAACAACTGTGGCCAATAAGCTGCTGATTTGCTCTTGTAGTCCGTCACTGCATGGATTTCCAGCCATGTGCGCCGAGGGTCTGAGTTGTTGACAAAGTGAGGTTGAATTTGCATGTGTGTCTGGCTGCTCTCAGATCTTCTCTGTTACCAGATCTGAAGTCTGTATCACATGCTTTAACTAGAGTGCGTACCTCTGCGTTACTGTTCATCCAGGGTTTTTGGTTTGGAAGAGTGCTTATGTTTTTTGTTTGGACTACAAAAAACGGCCGGTTTGGGCGCAGGTTTTCGTTCTAAACAAGAAGAGCCTACCTGATTCCACTCGTTTAATTAGTCAGTCTCAATCTTTAAACAACTGATCATGTGTGCTCCTGCTTTGTTGCAACCTGTGGCCAGACCAGCCCTTTGCGGACAACATTGGATACCTCTGGACTACATTATCCACACATTTCCTGATAAATCTAGAGACAGATGCATATTCATTTACATCTACCTGAGAGCCTCTGGTGGCTGATGTTCTGAACATGTCCCAGCATGTGCATTCAGAGCAGTCCTGCAGTGTTGATTCTGCTCCCTCTGGCCGCATACTCTGTTCATACTGAACTTTTAACCACTCAGGCACTGCTGGTACGTTAGCTTCATGAGATGTGAAAAGTGAACACTTTTCCCAAAGTGGGTGGGAGGCACTGTAAGCGTCCTTTATGTTCATATCAATATGATCTACTGTGTCTCTCTTAGATCAGACAAATCACATGCTGGTGGAATCTGGCGAGGACAGTTCTGAGATCTGTTTGATTGAAATCAGCTGCAATGATGATCACAGCCTCTGGGTGGAGTGTTATTTTCTGACTGCAGTGACAAACTTTGTTAGCACTAGCTTAGCATCGTATTGTATAGGAATGTTTACAGCCACAATGACTACTGTCAGCATCTCACCATATTCAAGTAGAACAGCTTAATAGTCTGTTGCTGCACCACTCATTGTTCAAAAACACACACAGCCTGACTTCCTTTGTTTTTAGCGAGCCAGCTGTTCAGTCTTCCTGGAATACTGTTAGTGAGCCTGGCATGCCGCTGTGGACCCAGATGAAATTACAAAAGATGAAAATACAACAGTTTATGATTTCAGTCTGGGTTTAAGCTTGTCTAGTTTGTTTTCCAAGGAGCAAACAGTTGCTAGTAGTAAGCTAGGTAGCAGTATCTACTTTAGCTGCTTTAGTTTAGCCTTTAGCCTGGCACACTGTCCCCACTTGTGTTTTTGTTCGCACGGCCAGTGTGGACACCTTCCAGTCGGCTTGACCCAAAGAAAGACATCAGTTGACTCCAGGCCGCCGGGGTGAACAAGGCGTTGCACAGTCAAGTCAAGAGGCTTTTATTGTCATTCCATCTATGTACAGTACACAGTGGAGGGAAACTGCATTCCTCCAGATGCAACACGGTGCAGCATGGAACAACATAGACAGTACCAAGTGCGAACGTGCAGACGTGAGTGTGCAAAAAGAATTAGACTAGAAACAACACAATAAATACGATAAATCAAACAGACATTAGACACGGTAAACAGACAGGACAGTGCAGCGCCGACACAGCACTCATTTCTGGACACGAGGGAGGGTTCGAAGATTATTTAACATGCTGTGATCTGTGAGTTACACAGTCAGATTATGATACATGTGAGCACAGCAGTTACTGAGGTAGGAAATACACAGTACTTGAGTAAACAAAGTGTAGACACTGTATTAACAGCAATGTTCCAGATGAAAAAAGAGCAAGTAGAGCATCAAAAGACGTGTGTGTGTGTGAGGGGGTTTTCAGTTCAGTGCTTCTGAGTTTAAAAACCTGATTGCTTGAGGGACAAACCTGTTGCAGAGTCTGGCAGTGATGGCACGGATGCTCCGGTACCTTCTGCCAGACGGCAGCAGTGAAAAAAGTCAGGGATGGGTGGGGTCGTTCATGATGCTGGTGGCTTTGCGGATGCAGCGTGTGGTGTAGATGTCCATGATGGAGGGGAGAGAGACCCCGATGATCTTCTCAGCTGTCCTCACTATGCGCTGTAGCGTCTTGCGGTCGGAGGCGCCGCAATTCCCAAACCAGGCGATGATGCAGCTGCTCAGGATGCTCTCCACAGTCCCCCTGTAGAACATGGTGAGGATGGGAGGGGGGAGATGAGCCTTCTTCAGTCTCCGCAGGAAGTAGAGGCGCTGCTGGGCTCTCTTGGCTATGGAGTTGGTGTTGAGGGACCAGATGAGGTTCTCTATGATGTGGACGCCGAGGAACTTGGTGCTCCTGACGATTTCCACAGCACAGCCAGTGATGTTCAGTGGGGGGTGATCAACCATCTCCTTAGTTTTGTCTTCATTCAGAGACAGGTTGTTGGTTCCGCACCAGCCTGTTAGCCGCTGCACCTCCTCTCTGTATGCTGACTCATCATTCTTGCTGATCAGACCCACCACAGTCGTGTCAGCAAACTTGGTGATGTGGTTTGAGCTGTACTTTGCAGTACAGTCATGAGTCAGCAGGGTGAACAGCAGCGGACTGAGCACACAGCCCTGAGGGGCACCGGTGCTCAGTGTGATGGTGCTGGAGATGTTATTACCAATCCTGACTAATTGAGGTCTCTCAGTCAGGAAATCCAGGACCCAGTTACAGAGGGAGGTGTTCAGGCCCAACAGGCTCAGTTTTCCAATCAGCTGCTGAGGGATGATGGTGTTGAATGCTGAACTGAAGTCTATGAACAGCATTCAGATATAGGTGTCTCTATTGTCCAGGTGGGTGAGAGCCAGGTGGAGTGTGGTGGAGATGGCGTCATCTGTTGAGCGGTTGGGGCGATATGCAAATTGCAGTGGGTCCAGTGAAGGAGGAAGCTGGTCTTTAATGTGCCTCATGACAAGCCTCTCAAAGCACTTCATGATGATTGGAGTGAGTGCAACGGGACGGTAGTCATTGAGGCAGGACACTGGAGACTTGTTCGGCACAGGGATGATGATGGTGGACTTGAAGTGAACGACTGCAGTGCTCAGAGAGATGTTGAATATGTCAGTGAGAACATCAGCCAGCTGTTCAGCACATTCTCTGAGCACTCTGCCCGGTATGCTGTCGGATCCTGGTGCTTTCCGTGGGTTGACTCTGTAGAGTTCTCCACACATCAGCTGTGGACAGACAGAGTACCTGTTCATTTGGAGGAGGAGTGGTTTCCTCGCCGTTGTGCCGTTCTGTGCTTCAAACCGAGCGTAGAAGTTGTTTAGCGCGTCTGGAAGGGAGGCATCACTGTCACAAGCAGGTGGAGGTGGCTTGTAGTTGGTGATGGCCTGGATGCCCTGCCACATGCGCCGTGTGTCAGCAGTGTTTTGAAAATGTTCATGGATTTTCTTTGAATAGGCGCGCTTAGCCTCTCTGATGGCCCGGGGAAGCTTGGCTCTTGCTATCCTGAGGCTTGCCTCATCCCCTGACTTGACTCAGCAGCACGCACACCTCAATGCCAATCACTGATTCTGTATACTCCTCCAGGCTGATGGAGTCACCAGAGGTTGCTGCCTCTCTGAACATCCCAGTCAGTGTGCTCCAAACAGTCCTGAAGAGCAGAGATAGCTCCTGGTGGCCAGGTTCTCACTTGCTTCTGGTCTGGTTTGGCGCGTCTGATGAGCGGTCTGTATGTTGGAATGAGCATCACAGAGATGTGGTCTGAGTAGCCGTAGTGGGGGCGGGGCTCAGCCCTGTGCGCGCTGGGGATGTTTGTGTAAACAAGATCCAGCATGTTAGCCCCCCGGGTTGCAAAGTCCACATACTGGTGAAATTTTGGGAGCACTGACTTCAGATTAGCATGGTTGAAATCTCCAGCAACAATAAACAGTCCGTCTGGGTGTGTTTTGGAGATCACTGATAGTGCTGTACAGCTCGTTCAGTGCGGCGTTAGCATTAGCACTGGGAGCTATGTACACCGCTACTATGAACAGCATATTTAGCTCTCTTGGCAAATAAAAAGGCCTGGCTCTGACAATCGCAAACTCCACCAGCGGTGAGCAGTGACTGGAGACTAGCGCCACGTTTCTACACCATTCAGTGTTGATGTAAACACACAGTCCCCCACCTCGAGTCTTACTGCACAGCTCAGCGTCTCTGTCCGCCGGAACCGGAACGTGCAGTGGAATCCAGCTGGAGGCTAAGTGTTGAAACTTTGCACCAGTTTCCAGTAACATTTGTCAGTAATAGAAAAAGTGTAGTTTGCTCATGTTACAGTGGGCAAAAATAGACTGCACAAATAAACAACAGAAAATTGCACGTAAGTGGGAAAGGTAGCTCAGCTGCTGCCATCTCCGCTGCCAGGGGCTGCTGTTTGGAATAGGAGTGATTGTGGAGGACCTCAAGACTTATGGGACTTTTTCCATGGCAAGAGAGGACTGAAAGAGTTGTTGTAAAACACTAGTCAGTTGTGTAGCTCATTACTTTAATGTGTACCTTGAATACCTGGAAAATACCTGAAATGCACTACTGCTTTTGACAGCTTGTGACCTATATTGGCATACTAGTTGAACTAAGTGAACTGAATCCTGCTACAACAGTTACTTGTTTCCCTGTTTTTATTCCTAGAGCGCACCTGAATGCTTAATTTTCTTGTTAAATCACTAACATTTTCTCTAGAGGACCAAACCTCCAGTCCTCCTAAAGAGGGCTGATTTCTGAAGTTGTCACCATTCTCAATGCTCATGAGTTTGCATGTCTGAATATAATAGCTGTTTTTATGTTGATTAGATGTTTTCCCATGTCTGACACTAAGTGTGAAGCACACCAAATAATATAAGTAATAATCTACATCAGTGTTTCTCTTTGAAAACAATATAAATATTTTGAGTTGTATTATAATAATGGAGCTTGTTGAATTTGAAGGTATATATTTGGCCACTGGATAGGAATGGTGCTCCCATTATGGCCCCACCTTAAAAAATCTTAGTATCAACACTGGTTCCAGAGACTTGTAAGATCAATGCCAAGTCATACAAGCTGTTCTGGTTGCTTGTGTTGGCCCCACGCTTTATGTTGTTTTTTCCTTTGTCACTCGTCTGTACCAAGTGAATCGTAAATAGCAGCATATTCATATTCATACTGTGAATTAGTTTAGAAACATCTCAGTGTCTTTCTGCATGCTATCTGTGAGACATTTCTGTTTGTAGGAAAACTGAAGTATCTGTGCTGTGTGTCTGGAAAAACGCTGAAAGCAGATGAGGAATATCTGAGAAAGCTGAATGAACAAATACCCAACCTGAAGGAGGTGTTTAATGTGGAGGAGTGTGACATCATTCTGGCTTTCTGTCCTGTTGTTTCTCGAGCTGGAACTGATATTAAAGCAGCGCTAGAAAAACTTCAGCATCTATCAGGTACCAGCATCTCAGACTAAAGCATTAATGTGCCTCTTTAAAAGTATAGTATTTTGAGTAGGGTTTGGTGATAAATTTATTTTCACTACATCGTATCTTTTTCTTTATAGACTCCAAACCTGCTGTTCTAGTGGTTCTCCATCACACATTTGACCCAGACTGCACTGTACCAGACAGCAGCAGAGCAGTAAAGAGAGAGGAAACTCTCACTGTGGACTGTCTGTTCCACGAGGATAGAGGACTCCTGAGCTGCCAGAGGAACCAGGAAGCTCTGGATAAAGTTACAGAGTGGATAAAACCTCTGGTAATTTATAGTGCAATACATATTGAATTATTTTATCATTCAAATATTTCAGGTTTTTAAATTTCCATCCAAAATTAGTGATTTGTCAGCTTGAATAGAAAACAACAAATGGCAAACTTTATATTTTAAGCTTTTTAAATATCTCATTGTGGATTAGCATTCCTAGCTTTCTCTCACACCCCACAGCCTTCAAAGTGTTATATTACACAAGTTCATATAGGTTATTTACTACATTTTAACTATTTTTTAAACTCTTGTTTTAGGTAAAAATTCAGAGTATACAACAGAATTGTAAGTAACACTTCTCATCAGCTTTGTTATTTACATCTTTTTAATTAGCAGTGCTTATGTATGATTTCTTAACTTCTTTTGCAATAACAGAGTTTCTAAATATTCCTAAAATTACAGAACAGTGCTTGATAGCTATTTTGTGTTACTGTCTGTTTTTTTCCTTTATCCAGTTTTCAGTTTTGTCACAAGGTTCTCTTTTACACGTCCACCAACACAAAACACCACAGATGCCAGAGTGAGTACTGAATCACCACACTCATTCTGCAGTCAAACTCCACTGTCACAATGTGTAGTGAGAGGTCATCATTTTTTTGGGTATGTTATGAAGGGAAGAGCACTGATGTTTACGTTAAGGGGTAATCCGCTGTTTGTAATGTATGTCAGTCACTCTGGTGTCTACACGCTGTGTTACATTGGAACTGATCAGCCAATCACTGTAAACTCTCAGACATAAACAAGAAAGTGGGGGGGCGAGAAGAGATGGGACAGAATCAGCATGGATGTAAGCATTTTCAACTTCCTTACTGGAGTTTCAGGTCTTTTTTTGGTTTCTTGCTAAATGAGTGCTATGTTTTTTGGATCATTTTGCTTCTTGCGTTGTCATGACTGAATGGTCAGACATTCAAGCAGTTCTGTGGAACTTTAATGTAAACAAAATGTTGAATGAAATGTTTTCCACTTTCCCTCAAGGCCGCCAAGTGTTGACCCAGGTTTGGTACTGCAAGTTCATATATAATCTTTCAGAACTGTGCCGTTGAGAGATCTCTTGCAGTCATGTGTCATTGGCAACCTAAAACACAAGATGTGCAGAATGTATTCATTAAGTTGTGTTTCTTTCCCTGTATGTGTACAAACTCCCTGTTTAATTGTAATTTGGGGGATTGAGGCACTTGTATATTAAAAGCTACTTGTGATTAATTTTTTGTGCATGCAGGTTTTAAGGTGGAGACGGAAATTACACCGCTTGACCAAAAGGTGTTTGCAGTAGTATCATGGTTGGAAATTCCTAAGGGTAGAGTGAATTAGTGATCCACCATCTAAATTCCAAAACAAAAGTTTAAATTCATAGTACTTGTTACAGTGTTATTAGAAGGCAGGTGGGATAGGACTTTAGACCATAGGACTCTAGAGTTTTCTACAAAGTCCAAAATGCACGAAATCTATCTAAACATGGAGAACATGATTTATGCTGTAATGCACCCTGTGATCTAAGTAACACTTGCTCTTTGTCAAAAATCACAAAACATTTGGCTACGTGTTCTCAAAAATGACATTAAACCCTGCCCTCTGATTGCCATATTTGACATTCCAAACACTTCGACCACCAAACAGGCCAAAAAAAACAAAAAAACAGACTCCTTGCATACAAACATTGCGTAATATTAAACAATTCCTTTTTGAATTCCTTTTTCATGTGTGTGTACGTTTATATGTCTATATATACATGTATAAATGCACGGAGACAAGAATTTAAGTTGGGTGGGTGTGTTTATGGGAAGCTTTAAGAATAAAATGACTATTAGATACAATGTTGTATACCACTGTACGTCCACACAATACTTGGGGGAGGTGTGGGGGGGATGTTATATGCAGAAATTCTAAATAAGTTTTCTGTTTTCTTATTCCTACAATCTTTCCACAGGTAGAAAATCTTCAACACCAACTTCTGAAAAAAGATGAAGCCCAAAATATCTTCTTTGGGATGGTAGAGAAAACACTGTCATTGATCAAAAATCAGAGACAGCTGGAAAACCCACAAGATCTGAGGAAACTCCTGAGTGAAACAGAAAAGCAACTGGAAAACATAGTACACAAGCAGGAAAAGGAAATGCAAGATAAAAGCATGAACACAGGTAAAAACAGTTATAAACCATGTGATCTAGAATGCAGACTAGTCGTGTTGGGTAGGGCTGAGTCTGACAAGAGTGCAGCAGGAAACACCATCCAGGAAGCTAAGAAAAGACAAGGAAACGTGGGAGATAAGAATCTCATTGTGCTGGAGACTCCTGATGGGTTCTTCTCTGGACTTTCTCAGGATGAAATCAGGAACTTTGTCTGTCTCTCCGCCCCTGGACCCCACGCCTTCCTCATAGTCATTCCAGTGAAAGAGTCTACAGGAGAGGAGAGAGGGATGCTGGAGCAGATGGAGGAGATTTTTGGAGATATATGTTGGAGGAACACCATCGTTCTTCTCACTGTTACTGAAGAAGAACAAAAGAGCAATGTTGAAGAGTTTATCAGATCAGGAAACCAGGAGGTTCAGAGACTGGTAGAGAAATGTGGGAACAGGTTTCACTGTCTCAACATTAAGGACAGTGGAGATGGTTCTCAGGTCAGAGACCTGCTGGAGAAGATAGAGAAGATGCTGGAAGAAAACACAGAGAGATTCTACAGCAGTGAGATCTACCAGGAGATCAGAGAAATGGAAAAAAGAATAATAAACAGAGTACTTACAAAGACAAAATTAGATATTCAGATCCATGAAGAAGTTATTGAAACATTTGATAAAAACAAAGCAGAATTAAAGGTTACTGACAAAGAATCAGCTCAACAGCTTGAGGCAGTAAAGAATGACATGAACAATCAGTGTGAAAAATTGAAGAAAAAAACAGCTGAAATGGAGAAGAGATATGAGCAGGACATAAAGAAGATGAGGGAGAAATATGATGGGGAGGGCTGGCCTAAGGATGAGGAAGAGCTGATGAAGATCATCCTGCCTGAGGTCCACTTCATGCTTTGGGACTTAAAGATGCAGGTAAAGAGGCAGGAGAGGAGGCAGGTAGAGCTCAGCAAACAGACGAAGGGAACACAGACTGAATCACTAAAGCAAAACATTGAAGAACCAGAAGAGAGCAGCTTTGAAACCGAAGAGACTGACCAGAGAAGAGTCAACAGCTCAGATCCAGAGGGAGTGAAGACCAGTGAAGAAACTCCAGATGAGTATTGAGAACTTTTAAGAATGCTGATGAAGACAGGGGCCCAGAGATTGAGGGGGTCAGTTCAGCTGCTTCAGGTGTTGAGTCAACTCAAAACACTCCTATGAGGAGTATCTAACCCTCTGGTGAGAATGAGATGAATTAAGGATCACAGAATGTAGAAAGACTGAAATAATATGATGAGTTGTATAGTGAAGTCCCATTGCTGTAAATTTGTGGGAAATCACATAAACCAATTGATAAGAATAGATACTATTAGCAAAGGTTAAGGTCTGGAGCATATACATGATACAACTTAATTCATATATAATCCATTTGTACTTTACTTTGCTCATTCTTTTTTTTTTAAATGTGTTTTTTAAACAGTATTACAGTGTTTCCATGATTTTTTTTACAGTTACAGTTTTTTACAGTTACAGTTTTTTCCATGAAAAAAAAAAACATTTTCCCTTTCCCAGCTATATCTATACACTCTTCAATCTCAATTATTACACAAATAAGCAACAATCGGGATCCACTCCAAAATAAAATTAGCCAAAAGCATAAGAAAATATTATTAACAATAATAAGAAGTAAATGTGAACTGAAAAAAGAAAGTGAGGGTTTAAAAAAAAGATTCCTCACTGCATTAGTAGATCTATAACAGGGCTCCATCTCTTTGTAAATGTATCTTTTTGAATTCTTAAAAAGAATGTTTTTTGTTCCATTTGGTAGACATCACACATCTATTGGATCCATAAATTATCTGTGGGAGGGTCTGGATTCATCCATTTAATTGTAATACACTTCAGAGCTACTGTTAGTAACATTCCTAGAAGGCCTTTCTTAGATTTTCCTTCTAAGTTATCCGGTATTACTCCCAGTATAGCCACTCTAGGATCTTGTGGAATATTCTGCTGAAACACTTCCTTAAGAGCATCAAATACTTGTTTCCAAAAGATCTGTAACTCAGGGCACAGCTGAAATATGTGAGTATGGTTTCCAATTTGTGCTCCACAGTTTCTCCAACATGAACTGTTATGTGTTTGACCATCTTTGACACCATTTCAGGCGTTCAGAAATATCTGGTGATGACTTTCCATTTGAATTCTCTCCAGATGTTTGAATTTGTCACTAGACTTGCTTCTGTTCGAGGTACTCTGTTATATCTCCATTTAGTTCTGATTCCCATCTCTGCTTTATATTTAAGGAATTATTTAGACTCATAGACAAGAACGTTGATACAATTTACAAAGCATTCTTCTCCCTCCATTCTCTGTTTGTAATTCCATTAAATAATTTTCTATATGTGTAGGTTTTACAATCTTTTCCCATTCTCAATCTGTAGTTAGAAAATGTCTCAATTGCAAATATCTAAAAAAGTCTGTTCTGGGGAGCAAATTCATTTTCCCACTGTTCAAATGTCTTAAGGTTACTCTCGTCCAATATTTGATAGTTTGGTTAAACTATATTCTGACCATCTTTTAAACCCTGTATCTAAACTGTTGGGCATAAAGATTTTCATATGTCCAATACTTGTTAACAGTGAGATTGTCTTGGGCAGCCTGAATATTGATTGTATTTTTTCCATATTTTAAGGGTAACTGCAGTCCATTGCCCCAATTCTTTTATAGGGGCATCCAAAAATGGTAAGACATTAAGGGGCACTGGGCACATACTTTTTGATATTAAACCAGCGTGTACATATATTATTCTGGATCCATGTTAACAAGGGCTTCATCTGTGCTGCCCAGAATTAATATTTTAAGTCAGGCAATTTAAACCCTCCATCTGATTTGGATAGCTGCAATGTTTTAAGTCTAATTCTTGGATGTTTTCTTTGCCATATGAACGGAGAAATCTGTTTATCCAAGTTATCAAAAATAGACTTTGGGACCTCAGTGGGTAACATCTGAAATAAATAAAGCAACCTGGGCAAAACATTCATATGTATACTTTCAATACGACCTAGCAGAGATAGAGGGAGTGTGGACCATTGGTCAAAATCTTTACTAATACAGCAAATTATTTTCTTATAATTAGCATCATAAAGGTTTTGTACAGATTTAGAGATGTGTATACCAAGATATTGGTATACCATCCTTTTGCCATTTGAATCCACTCTGGAGTTTTATACTTTGTGGTATTTTGCCATTAATATCCATAGCTTCTGTTTTTTCCACATTAATTTTATATCCTGAGTCATATCCATACTGAGAAATAAGGTCCTTTAGGTGTGATATCGTTGTTATTGGTTCTGTTAAGTACAGTAGTACATCATCTGCATAAAGGGATCATTTATGCTCTTCTGTATTTAATTCAGTTCTAGGACAGCTCATCAGAGATGATAATAATATAAAATATTATCATCTCTGATGAGCTGTCCTAGTGGTCGATACTAATTGCAAACAGCCCTGTCTACATCCGCATTCTAATGTAAATTAGCCATTATAGCTATACCCATTAACTCTGATGTCAGCCTGTGGATCTGAATAGAGTGTTTGTATCCAATTTGTGAAGTTACGGCCCAATTTAAACCGTTTTAGTGTTTGAAATAAATATTGCCACAACACACGATCAAAGGCCTTTTGGGCATCCAATGATATAATTATTGCTTCTTTATCCTTTGGTTGGACATTATATTAAGTAATCCTCTGATGTTCTTTCCATAGTATCTTCCAGTAATAAAAGCAGTCTGATCAGGGTGGATAATTTGGGTAATAATCTTACTGACATGTCCAGCCAAAACTGCTGTTAAATCTGCATTCTACAAATCTGCATTCAGCAGTGATACAGGCCTATAGGATTGGCATTCAGTAGTGATACAGGCCTATAGGATTGGCATTCAGTAGTGATACAGGCCTATAGGATTGGTATTCAGTAGTGATACAGGCCTATAGGATTGGCATTCAGTAGTGATACAGGCCTATAGGATTGGCATTCAGTAGTGATACAGGCCTATAGGATTGGTATTCAGTAGTGATACAGGCCTATAGGATTGGCATTCAGTAGTGATACAGGCCTATAGGATTGGTATTCAGTAGTGATACAGGCCTATAGGATTGGTATTCAGTAGTGATACAGGCCTATAGGATTGGCATTCAGTAGTGATACAGGCCTATAGGATTGGTATTCAGTAGTGATACAGGCCTATAGGATTGGTATTCAGTAGTGATACAGGCCTATAGGATTGGTATTCAGTAGTGATACAGGCCTATAGGATTGGCATTCAGCAGTGATACAGGCCTATAGGATTGGCATTCAGCAGTGATACAGGCCTATAGGATTGGCATTCAGCAGTGATACAGGCCTATAGGATTGGCATTCAGTAGTGATACAGGCCTATAGGATTGGCATTCAGCAGTGATACAGGCCTATAGGATTGGCATTCAGTAGTGATACAGGCCTATAGGATTGGCATTCAGTAGTGATACAGGCCTATAGGATTGGCATTCAGCAGTGATACAGGCCTATAGGATTGGCATTCAGTAGTGATACAGGCCTATAGGATTGGCATTCAGTAGTGATACAGGCCTATAGGATTGGCATTCAGTTGGGTCTTTGCCCTCTTTATGTATTACTACTATGACTGCTTCTTTCCAAGAGGGGGCTAAAACTTTAAACTCAAACGTATGATGGTATTCTTTTAATAACAAAGGACATAAGAAGTCTTTAAAGGTTCTGTAAAATTCATTAATAAATCCATCTGGTCCTGGGCTTTTATTATTTTTCAGATTCGAGATCACCTGCTCAATTTCCCCTATTGGTTCATCTAATTCCTTGGCCATTGATTCTGTTAGTTCTGTCAAATTTATGTATTTCAAGAATGTTTCGAGTTGTATGTCCTCAGAACAAGTATCAGAGTTTTTGTATAAACACTGGTAAAATTCTGCAAAGGATTCTGCTATCTCATCTGGTTCAATATAAAATTTAGCCTTCTTAGATTTTATTTTCTGCACTATGTTAGATGATTGTTGCTTTTTCAGTCTAAATGTCAATAACCTACTTGCTCTGTCACCATATTCATAATATTGCTGGTTAGCAGATCATAAGCTTCCCTCAACCTTCTCTGATAGCAAACTGTTAAGTTCTCTTAGAGCTCTAACAAGACTTTGTGGTTTGTTTATGTTGCTTTTTTAAATCCTTTATTTTGTCCTCCAGGTTCTGCTGTTTGGCGTTCTTTTTTCTTTTCTTGGTGCATGTATATGAAATAATACGACCCTGGATATATGCTTTAGCAAAGCCCCACAATATAAGAAGGGAGGTTTCTGATGAGATATTAGCATCACAATAATTATTAAGCTCTGTTAAAATAAAGGTGGTTTGTGCTTTATCATCAAGGGGGGATGCATTAAGTCTCCACTGTTTAGAGATTGGCTTATGGCCTATATGCCACTTAAGTGCAATGGGTGAGTGGTCAGAGATCGTAATAGGTAATATTTCAATATCCATTACTCTATGCAGCTCTGACTTGGGCATAAAAAAGTAATCAATCCTAGACTAAGATGCATGCCTATGTGAATAGTATGTAAAGTCCTTATTTCTTGTGAATTTGCTTCTCTAAACATCTACAAGGCCCAACTCGAGAGATTAGTACTTAAGCATTTTACTCATTTTAGAGAGGGGAGTTTTCGATTCAAGTTGTCTATCGATAGGTTGTGACAAAACAGTTTAAATCCCCTCCCATCAATAAAGTTCAGTGCTATGTTGTATTATACTATCAAAATTATTTTGATAAATCTAAGTTTATCTTCATTTGGTAAATATACATTTATAAAGGATACTTCAGTGTCTTTATATATTAGCATTGGTGTGAAATTAATTTGTCTATGTATCAGAATAGATACTTCCCTTTTCCTCCCTGACTGATGTGAAGAACAGTTTACTTTATCTGCCCAGGACTTTTTAAGCTTATCATGTTCGTCATCAGAGAGATGGGTTTCCTGTAGAAATGCTATCTGACAATTCAGTTGCTTTAATTGGTTTAAAAGTTTCTTTATTTTGATAGGGCTATGAAGTCCCTTAACATTATAGCTTATAATTTTAAGTGGTTTCATTATTTATAGTTTAGAGTTTGTGCCTTAATCTGTTAGTGATGGAAATATATAATTGCAAATATATATTCTCGTCATGAGAAAGGATATTGAATAATAATAATATATTAAAAAAATTGTATACATTCTTATCTTCAGAGAAGTCCATTTAAAAACCTGGGTAAGGACACATTAAGGTGGTCTTATTATCCTTATTCTTAATGCATAATCCTGGGGTAACATTAGGATCAGAACAAGTAAAACGAAAAACAGTTCAAATTTGAATTCGCTGTCATGCTTAACGGGGATATGGGGTCTAGTACATATCCAGTCGGGCCGCAGAGTTAGCAAGCAGTAAAGGGCACAGTGTAGATGGAATTTGACTGTTCTTATGAGTGCTAAGATACAAGAGGTGTCAGGCTTTATTCAGACCCCTGCAAAATCTCTTACATGTGAGACATACAGCAGAATGGCATTGTAACACGGCATGTGCTATCCCGGGCTCAAGGAGGACGCTGGAGGCAGGGTTTAGGGTTGCAGCAGCCATCTCTTTAATCCAAAACAACCAAAAACAGACAAACCGAACAATACAAAGAACCTAAGCTGGCCCCTCTTCAGTGGCTTCAGTCCCTTTATCCTCAATAAGGAGCTTTCCAGCTCCTCAGTCGCTCTTGTTGCTGCTGCGTGTCCCTCTCTCTCTCTCTCTCTGTTCCCTCTCAGCTGTTTTTAAAAGGCGCTCACGCTGCCCGCCAGATCAGCATCAGCTGGCTCTCATTAAGGCAGCGCGAGCACCTGAGCCGAGAGGGAACGAGAGCTCGCTGCTCCGCCTCCTCGTCACCGCCCCCAGCTGGCAGCTCAGCCGCCCGGGTCGAAGGTGAGGTGTAGTGGCGCGGCCTCTCTGCGTAACAGGGGGCGGGGCCCAGGCGGCGGAGCTCGGGACTCGCTCCTTCCCCTGGTGTCTCTCGTTACCGGCACCATCGTCGTCTTCTTCCTCCCGCCGTCACTCGCGCCACTCTGAAGAGCTCGGGCTTTTCGCTCCGCCCCCTCCACACTCGCGGCTCTCTTCCTGCCGCCCTGGCCGAGGTTCGTCGCCGCTGGGTGTTCGGGCCCCGCCTTCCTGCCGACTCTCGCGGCCGTCATCGTCGGGGCCCGGGGGGCGGGCGCATGCCACAGGCATATAAAAATAAAACTGTTCACAAAACACCTTTCTGACTACCTTTACGCGTCTGGCAATAAGTTCAGAAAAAAGAGCTTAATGGATGGTGCCCGGCACAAACCTACGCTGACAGAGTACACAGACAATCTAATAATGATCCTTGTGGTCCCCGCAGCATCTTCCTCACATCTGTGAATGCTGCTCTGGCTTGGGCGACTCTAGAGGTGTAGTGTGGGAATACAGCTATGCGTTTCCCGCTGTAGCTTAGCTCTGTCTTGGGCTCTTCTCAGAACTTTCGCAGCACCTCCATCATAATGCAGCTTGGCGTTGATGACCCGCGACTTGTCCCCTGGTTTCCATTGGACAAGCCTGCGATGTGACCATCTTTATATCTCGGCCCATCTGCAGTACTTCTTTAAGAAGTTTGGAAACAGCTGCAGGAGAGCTCGAGTCTGGTTTTTCATCCACATCAACTTCCACATCCGTATATTCCCCCTTGTCATTCTGCCATCCAAATCTTCGTTCCTTTCTCTGAGCTTTTCGACTTCACTTTGAAGGCAGGCTACAGTAGTTTGAAGTGAGGCCGCTTCATCAGACCATGTGGACAGTCCTCCTGCCATGTCTTTAAAGTCTGCCTTCATGCGGTCCATTTCAGAGTCCTTTTCAAGGCATTAAAGTCTACAACTAGTGCAGTTTTCAGTTCTTCCCTGATTATTTTAGATATATCTTCCCTCAGGGATGACAGGATATCTGACTTGATTGCTTCAGTGCTCGTACCTGTAGCTTCGGACCTTGTAGGCGAGGCATGTTTTGGGCTACCTGAAGTACAGTGTGTCGAGGGGGGTGCAGGCCTCGCTGGGTTGTATTTATATTTTCGAAGATTTGTCACCATTCAAGTTGATATTCCTGCTTCAATTTGAAATCTGATCTCTTAAATGCCCTTTGAATGAGATTTTATATTACTTTGGATATGAGCAAAGCCGTTTAAATATCAAATTCTGCAGGAGCTCTGAAAGAAACGTCTTACTCCATATCTTGCTTACTAGCACCCCCCCCCCTTTGCTCATTCTAAAGCCTACAAATTCTTCATGAGGTGGATACTCATGTTTTCTAACAGTTTAGTGTATCTTGAACCAATATGCTTAAAGGAAAAAATGAAATGAATATTGTAAACTGTTGTCTAGATCCAGATCACCAGTGAACTCTCCATCAAGATGGCTTTTGAAGCAGTTGAGCTGAAGAATAGTGTATAATTATTTACTAAAAAGGACAATTAAGTGAAGTGAAATTTACCCTTAGGACTGACCCTACTCATGTGATTTTAAAGTGTTCACAAAAAATAGGTAATTACTTTTATGTTACACCTTTCGCAAACATAACTTTATGTTCATGTTCATTCTTTAATTTACAGGTTTCAGCTGAGACTCTTCTTCAGAGTGACTTACAGTCCTATGATTTCATAAACGTTCATCCTTTTGCACTTAAAGCAGTTATCAAAATTGATGATTATTAGGACATATGCATACGAATATATAGGCCAAATCAAGTCACAACAGGTGGATAACATCGGTAGCACTGCACTGGAACAACAAGATTTCATACTAATTCTGAGACCTTTTTAACCAAGATAGTGGAAAAACATACACCTAAGTGATCTTTCCGGGTCAATATGACCAAAAACACTTGTTCTGTGGCTGCTAGCATATATGCTAATAGCATTAGCTTATAGCTTAAGTTGCTTTATGTGTATAAAAGTAACTCCTAAAACATTAACACATTAGCACATTAACATACCATTCTACTTTACATCCTGGTGTTTATATTGCCGATAACAGAGTTATAGTAATTTCATCTTCATCTAAAAGAGCAAAGAATTCGCTAAACTGTATCTTTAGTAAACACAGAGGATCCTCAGTTGAGTTAATACTGCTTGTAGCAGCTTGGCCTGCTTTAGAGAACTGGAAAATGGCTAAAAAATAAAGTAAATAAATAAATAAAGTAATAAAAAAATAAAGTAAAATCCATTACATACTTGTGTACATCTGAGAAAACATCTTCAGAAACAACAGAATGTTACTGTTATTGCTGATGTTTTGTCTGTTATATTTATTGTAAATTGTGCTGTAAACTTAGCCACTTCTAAGCTGACTGGATGCAAGTTATCCACCCAGAAGTACAGCCAACCTTTATGTTCACAAACATTCTGATTTGGTCAATTACAATACAGTTTACTGTAATGAAATTCAAGTATATCATTTTGTGTCTGAATTATAATAAAGCTGCTTGCATCATCATGCTTATGCTGTTTTTCTTTCTCCTTAGGGTGTGGTCATCAGCAGTATGTATTCCATTTCTTAGGCAGCCTACTAACATGCACTTGTTATGCTAATAATTTATAATGACATTTATACAGCCATATAGAATACTGTGGCGTCAAGTTACAGTCTTGCGTTGCTGTAGAGGCACGGGAGGCATGGCCATGCAGAGGGCTATGCAAAGAATCTCATTACTATTACAATTCAGTGTCTGTATTGTTGAAAAACCTGCTTAACAACTCCTGCAATTAAAAAGAGAATTATCTAATACACCTATTTTTGTCTTACGATGAGGTGTTATGTAATGTGCATGAAGGAACATCAACTATATTGAGTACTTCTCCAACACTGTTTCTGAGCACAATGTTATTAAATCACCACTACAGTTATGCTCTATTGGTTCTATTCAGAGAACATTAGTGTGACAATCTTTCACTGATATTATTACATTAAAAATACAGAGTTGGTAAACAACTTTATCCGCTCTCGTTCTTAGACTACAACCCAAAGAAAACATATACATTTTATCCCCCTTTTATTATTTATTTATTAATTATTTAATAAAGATGCGACTGTATTAGACTATTTACACATCTTGTTGCACACCAGAGTTTGGGTTTTTGTGACATAGTGGCTTTTTTTCATTTGGTTTGGCTGGTTTCACATTACAGCAACTGAGCACTACCAAATTATATATGTGGCTGTTCACTGATTGGTTAGAAATTTGGCATTTGGTTGAGCACTTACGCTCCGACTTCCTGAAAAGCCGCTCTGCTCTCTGCTGCTATTGTTTAAAGGAAGTCACTCAGTAACAGGCCTATTGAGCCACTAACTCTAACTGGTTTTAAAAGGCGGAACAAATCCATGCAAAAATGGTCACTGCTAGCTACTAAAGGAGACAGGTAGAGCTCAGCAAACAGACGCATGGAACACAAACCACTAAAAGCAAAACACCGAAGAACCAGAAGAGTGCAGCTCCAAAACTGAAGCACTTGTTTTATTATGTTGTTTTTTCACTGCACATTAAAAAAATGTTGTTCTAGTTCTAGATCATTTCCCACCTGTTCAAGAATGCTAGAACTGTTTATAATAACTATGATTAGTGATACTGGTCTTTCTGGTGTTTTTTGTCCCTGTAAAGTATCTAATTTGGCTAATTACCTTCCACGCTAATTAGTTTACCTTACTGGCTGGTATGGAATGATGCACTGCACTGCTCTAACACAAATTAACAGTTAACAGAATTGAGTGTAGAATCAAACACCGCTTAAAATTTTCTCAGTCGAGTGAAAACACGAGCAAAAGCACTCATCCTGTGACTGCAAGCATAAATATTAGTGTTAGCTTATAGCTTATGTCTCTTTATGCTGAACTGTACAAAAATAGCAATCAGCACTTTAATGCACCCTCCTAGCTGACATTCTGGTGGTCATATTGGTGATAATAGTGCCATAGCAACTTTATCTTCATCTGGAAGAGTAAAGAATGTGCTAAATTGTTGTTTACTTCAGTATTAGTACACATAGGATCCTGAGTGGGGTTAATACTGCTTATAGCAGCTCTGCCTGCTTTAGAAAACTGGAGAACTGCAAAAATGTGAGAAAAATCTATTACATACTCTGTACATTTGACAATACAGAATCAAACACAACACGATTTTACTGTTATTGCTGATGTTTTGTCTGTTCTGTTTGTATTTGTTTCTGCCTTCTGCCCAACAACTCCAGCGCCCCCCCAAACACAACCCAGATAGATAAGTGGTTTAGAAAATGTGTGTGTGGGTGGGTGTGTGTATTTGTTGCAAATTGTAAACTGAGCTGCGTCCATGCTGACTAGATGCAAGTTATCCACCAAGAAGTACAGCCAACATTTATATTCACAAACATTCTGATTTGTTCTGTTACAGTGGTTCACAAACTTTTTTAAACCAACTAAATGGCCAGGCAGAAAGTTTTATTACACACTTCTATAACCTAAGAAAAGTTAATCTAGTTAACAACGTATTTTTCCTGTCAAAATTTATAACCAAGGATGTGCAAAGTAGCAGCAATAAAATAACAAAACTAAATCAGTTTTCCTTTAATTAAGTAAATAAAAAAATCTATCTAAATTGAAATGTTAAATTTAAACTATATTCTGTGCTCTGCTGTCTGTCTACACTTTGCTGCAACTAAATTCTACAATCCGAGGTCTTTATTGAACCGAAGAGTATCTCTCCGTGCTCCTGTGAGAGTCCCGCTCTCCTCTGAGAGCGGATACTCCCCGCTGCAGAGGAGGCGCGCTCTGATGGAGCGGAGGGGAAAGTGGCGAATGTTTGTCGCAAACTTCTCTATGAACAGTTAGATTAACGATTTTGTGTAAACATTTAATTTCAACAGTAACCCTGTTTGCAAACGCTGAATTTGACCGCACCGGTGGCCTCGACGTTAAGACGTCGATGCAGCGTTTAAAAGTGTAAACTTTATCTGTAAAGTGAACAGGGCCGCTGCGAATAATAATAATAGTTGCTGCTCTGTTCCAACTCTGTTAACGATTCCAGGGAACAGCATTTCGAAAATGAAAATGTTCCAGCTCGGCTCAGAACATGAAATAGGACAGCTTTTAACATTAACATTAGCATTAGCTAACCAGCTCGCTAGCTACAGTATCGCCGCGTCCCAAACCACACACTTCTGTACTTCACACATTACACTAACGAGTGCACTTATAACGGTATGTGCGCTATTTTTACACACTATTCAGTGAGCGGGTTTGCGGTTTGGGACGCGGCGCATCTTACCGAGATGAATCTTCACCCAGTGCGCCGAGTTTCCTCTTCAGACGCTCCAGCATGGAGGAGGAGCTCCAGCTAAGCTCGGCTTTACAAACAGCACAGCTACAACCTTGTGTCTGAGTTTAGCTCCCGCACTTGTGAGGATTTTGTTCTTCAGGTTGCCGTCGGGCTGCTGTTAACTCTCCAGTGAGCGGTAATGTCAAAATGCTCCTAGTGAGCGTGAGAAAGACGCCCAATGACGTCACCAACTAATCGACTACTGAAGTAGTTGCCAACTAATTTGGTCGTCGATTTTAGTCGACTAAGTTGAATAATCATTGCACCCCTAGTGTGTAATAAGTACTCACCACACACTCATCCACACACAGCAGTGCACAATGAACTACAGCCATCTTATTCATACAAGTATCTGGGTGTGCACTTGGACAACAAGCTGGACTGGAGCTGTAACACTCGCAGCATACAAGAGAGGCCAAAGCCGTCTCTGCTTCCTCAGGAGGCTGAGGTCTGTTGGTGTGGCACTAAACTCCTATGCTGGCCTCTTTGGAGGTTGTGGCAGAACAGAGGATGCTCAACAAGCTGTTAGCCATCTTGGACAATACCTCACACCCCCTCAACAACCACAACAACCCATTATAATGAAAGAGTAAAATACTGAAATATTAAATGGTAAATATTACAAATTAAATGAAGATTGATGTCAGTTTTTTTTACATATCCCCAACATCATGTTATTTGACGTTCAAGGGAGTCCAACACCACAGAATAGGAACCACTGTTCTACTAAAATACAGTTTACTGGAGTATAATTCAAACACACTGCTTCATGTCTGGGTTACAACAAAGATGCTTGCATCATTCTGCTTATGCAGCTTTTCATTCTCCTCAGGCTGAGGTCGTCAACAGAATGTAGTTAATTTCTGAGACAGTTTTACTAACAGTGAAACATGAACTTCTTATGCCAATAACACACAGATATAATCACACAGATTATGTTCCTATTTCAGTTCAGTGTCTGTATTGTTGAAAAACCTGCTTGATTCAGATAAGAATGATCTAATAAATAAATAAATTAGATCTCAAGATGCCGTGTTATGAAATGTGGGGACATCAACTAAACTGAGTGCTTCTCCAACAGTTTCTGAGCACACTGTTATTAAATCACCATTACAGTTCAGTTCTAGGATTCTGTTCAGAGATACTGGAACATCATGTTACTCTGAAATTATTAGCTATGGTTCTGGAAATGCTAAAAAGTACAATTACTAATGTATTGCTTGATAACACAGCGTTCTTTGACCGAGCAGTGCAATTTTTTTCATTGACATTATTTACATTGAAATAATAGAGCTGGTTAACAACTTTATCTGCTCTGGTTCTTAAACTCCAACCCAAAGAAAACATATATATTTTATCCTTCATTAGAATAAAGATACAACTGTATTAGACTGTTTTCACATCTTGTTACACAGCAGAGTTTGGGTTTTTATGACACTGCAGTTTTTTAATTTGGCTTGGTTGGTTTCACATTACAGCAACTAAACACCACCAAATTATATGTGGGTGTTTACACATTGGTCAGAAATTTGTCACTCTGTTATTTATATGTTTGCCCCTACATTAGTGCCAAAAATGTGTTTCCCAACCCAGCCCCTACACTTTATTTGAGATTTTTGCTTGAGTAAGTTGGGCTTTAGCAAAAATGTGGACCATCTGAGTGGGCCTGAGGACCAGATTGGGAACCATATGTAATGATAGAGATTATGAGGCTGGATGCAAGTGTGAGTTGTCATTATTTTAATCTGATTTGACCAGAAACTGATTATCAGAGGTGAGCAGAGCAGATAAGTGGTGAAACAAAAGGAAAATAAACAGGAGCAAAACCAAACAAAACAAAGCAAGACCAAAATCCCATAATGAGACTAATGAAAACTATAAACAGGCAACAGCAGCAAAGGGATCACACTGGTAATGCAAGACAACCAGAAAACAAAGATTAAAGGGTATAAATACACTGACACCAACACCTGAGACTAATGAGAGGGCGGGGCTACAGACATCACACAGGTGAGAAGAACAAAACCATCAACAAAAGCACAGGGCTGGACACACGAGAGAAGGTAAACAAAGGCAGACACAGACAGAAAGTTTCTCTGGTCACACAATCTGACAACTAAAAATAGCTTTAAGCTGTAATGAAGTATGGAGGAACAGTAAAAGGAGCAAAGATACACAAACATTCACTGCTAAATGCTCAGTTAAATGCCTGGATTGTGCCGCATTAAGGAGCCAAAACAGCCATTGCTGGACAGATGGACAGCGACCTCAGCAATCCTGCAAAGTGTGACAGGAGAAACTTGTATACCTTTAAAGATGGGTTACTATGAACTTTACACACTGTTTACAGTACAAATGTATATATATATATATATATATATGTCTTTCTCTGAAAGGCAATTCATTATTAAAGTGTGCAGGCAACTCATTAAGATCTCACTTAATAAACAAAGGTTTGTCTCTCTGAATTGACAACGACAGTGAAATCAATTCTGATAATTGCGTCTGAAGCTAAAGTTGAATTTGAGACTAGTTAGTAACAAACAGTGCATACTTCGTTCTTCATTTCAGGTTTTGTACATTTTTGTAAATTTTAAGCATTTGTTGCTGCTCCAAATTACAGTATTACTTAAGCCTGTTACATTATGCAGATTTGCATAGGCCAGTTTTACATCACCTGTACTAAACCTACTAAGGAAAAACTAAACAAATGAAAAATCATTTCATTTGAAGGAATATTTTCCTATTTTCCTGTATGTTGATGTTGAGTTACTGTTCCCTTCTGAAATGTAAGTGAACTAATAATCTTTTATTACACAGTACAAGTTTTTAAGTAATCTAAAAGCCACTGAATTCAATTTAAGCCTATTACTATAAATCAGCTGATTAAAATGCTCAGATGAACAAACAGCAGTTGGTGGTCTGGCTGTGCTGTTCTACACAGTGAACTGAAGAGGGCAGTAAAGAGTCACTGCAGTGTGAGGTTAAAATGAAAGTGAAAATATTTACATTAGACGTGTTTGCCAGGAACTGCTGAGGTGAGTAGCAGCAGAAGCTTTCAGTAAATATAGAGGTTTACTCTGTTTATTTAGTGGCTTATTTACATATTTATTCATTAATAATATGCGTGTGTGTATATAAATGCCTTCATCGCTTATTTTCTGATTTCTGTCTTAAGTGTCACCATCTAATGGTTTCTAAACTATAACATATCCTAAAGACTAAAACATAAAGACATGGTGAATATTTTGTAAACTATTTTTTTGATCATCGAGCAGCGCTGTAAACATCAGACATCAGACAGTGTTCCTGCAGGTTTTGGTTTCACTGTTGGGGTGTTCAGTGTAAACATCCTGCTCTCCAAAGAGCTCTGTGATCTAATCTATAATAACACGTTCCTCATTATTGTGTACACAGCAGTATAACACTGATAATAGAGCTGTATTAATAGATTTGTTGTTCATGTTCGTGTTACAGTTCTTACAGGTACAGTAAATACCTGCATGTCCTTCCTGCAGCAGTGAATAACATTACTGTGTTGTGATTTGTGTGTAAAATGCATTTATAGAACAGCAGCTGGTCTTTCTGTCTTTGATATCACTGAAAAAGAGGGAACTTCAGCTGTGAGGAGGACGTCAGTAACAGCCCAGTGGAGAAGATGAGTTTTCTTAGTTCCTGGTTTAATTACGGTTCGACTGAAGACCCCGCAGGTGAGTGTTTATCTGATATTTCAGTGTCAGTTAACGTTATGGTTGGGGATGTTGATGGACTGGCGTAGGTGGAACATGATGTGCTGCTTCCATAGACTGATATACTTTAGGAGGAGAATGACTGACCTTTCTGTCCAGATGATCAGAAGATACATAACAGTGTTTAACTTCAGTCAAATATATCACAGTCAGGAGCTTCGCTAGGCATCTCTGTACTGAGGGATTCTATGGAAAAAATATGTAACACATGAGAAAAAAATCAGTAACTACAGGGACTTTAATGCAAACTGGCTGAGCTATTCTTAGATCATACATGTGTGTAATAGAACTTTGGGGCTGCCAGTGGGCCTTGGCCATTTAAGGGGTTAAGGATCACATGCATCTCCTAAAAAACAAAACAAACAAAATAAAAGAGATGAACAGCAGACAGATCAGAGCCTGTCTTCACTGAAATTATAAACTAACGTTAATAAGCTATATTTAACAAGGAATGTTAAGAAAGTTGCAGGTCAATTACATCATTGCATTAAAGTGCTGTTTCTTTCTACAATATGTCAATGTGATGAAAACAAGCTGCTGTAATGAATAAAGCTAATGAATTGTCCAACCTTGTCAACACGTCTTACTGTTGGGTTCATAAGCAGCCCCCTATATAAAAATATAGGATATTTTGATATCCTACAATTTTTCTGACATCCTCATTATAACATCCGTATCGTTTTATTTATCAAAAATTGTCATAATTATTTTTTTACATGAATATTTTCTGACCTCTCTTTATCCCTCAGAATTAATCAGGCTATTTTTGTTACTGTGCTTTTAAGACTGAAGTAAATGTAAATGACCTCTGATTGTTGCCTCTGAGTTAAACTGTTGTGGGCTGAATAGGTGGATATATGTAAATATGTAAACGGACTGATTCTTGTGACATCACAAAAGCAATGAATTCAAAACAGGCTAATTTTAATGCGTGGCGTTACTACACTTTAATAACGATATGTACACGCACAGTTGCTCTTCTCAATGGGTAGAACAAACAACACTGGCACAAAATTAACATTTTATTTAATGCATTTTTGTTACATCTAATATTATAATGTGATGGAAACCTAAACACAGAGTCATAACAAACAGCTGATTTCTAACTTTCTGTATTTGTAAACGTATCAGTGCCTTTTTAGATGGTAACTGTGATTCATTTCTGCTTCTAGAACTGAAGTATCTGCACTGTGTGATTGAAGACTCACTGAATACACATCAGGAGTATCTGAGAAAGCTGAATGAACGAATGCCCGGTCTGAGGGAGGTGTCTAATGTGGAGGAGTGTGATTTCATCCTGCTTTTCCATTCCAGCACTGACACTGAAGCAGCGCTGCAGAAACTTCAGGAGTTATCAGGTACCAGAGTGATCAGCATTAACACACTGTGACAGCAGCCTGACAGGCTCAAGAACTCAGAGAGAGGCTCAGGAACTCAGAGAGAGCAGCTCAGGAACTCAGAGAGAGCAGCTCAGAAACTCAGAGAGAGCAGCTCAGGAACTCAGAAAGAGCGGCTCAGGAACTCAGAGAGAGGCTCAGGAACTCAGAGAGAGCAGCTCAGAAACTCAGAGAGAGCAGCTCAGGAACTCAGAGAGAGCGACTCAGGATCTCAGAGACAGCAGCTCAGGAACTCAGAGAGAGCAGCTCAGGAACTCAGAGAGAGCAGCTCAGAAACTCAGAGAGAGCAGCTCAGGAACTCAGAGAGAGCAGCTCAGGAACTCAGAGAGAGCAGCTCAGAAACTCAGAGAGAGCAGCTCAGGAACTCAGAGAGAGCAGCTCAGGAACTCAGAGAGAGCAGCTCAAGAACTCAGAGAGAGGCTCAGAAACTCAGAGAGAGCAGCTCAGGAACTCAGAGAGAGGCTCAGGAACTCAGAGAGAGCAGCTCAGGAACTCAGAGAGAGCAGCTCAGGAACTCAGAGAGAGCAGCTCAGAAACTCAGAAAGAGCGGCTCAGGAACTCAGAGAGAGGCTCAGGAACTCAGAGAGAGCAGCTCAGAAACTCAGAGAGAGCAGCTCAGGAACTCAGAGAGAGCGACTCAGGATCTCAGAGACAGCAGCTCAGGAACTCAGAGAGAGCAGCTCAGGAACTCAGAGAGAGCGGCTCAGGAACTCAGAGAGAGCGGCTCAGGATCTGAGAGAGAGCAGCTCAGGAACTCAGAGAGAGCACAGGAACTCAGAGAGAGCGGCTCAGGAACTCAGAGAGAGCAGCTCAGGAACTCAGAGAGAGCGGCTCAGGAACTCAGAGAGAGCAGCTCAGGAACTCAGAGAGAGCAGCTCAGGAACTCAGAAAGAGCGGCTCAGGAACTCAGAGAGAGGCTCAGGAACTCAGAGAGAGCAGCTCAGAAACTCAGAGAGAGCAGCTCAGGAACTCAGAGAGAGCGACTCAGGATCTCAGAGACAGCAGCTCAGGAACTCAGAGAGAGCAGCTCAGGAACTCAGAGAGAGCAGCTCAGAAACTCAGAGAGAGCAGCTCAGGAACTCAGAGAGAGCAGCTCAGGAACTCAGAGAGAGCAGCTCAGAAACTCAGAGAGAGCAGCTCAGGAACTCAGAGAGAGCAGCTCAGGAACTCAGAGAGAGCAGCTCAAGAACTCAGAGAGAGGCTCAGAAACTCAGAGAGAGCAGCTCAGGAACTCAGAGAGAGGCTCAGGAACTCAGAGAGAGCAGCTCAGGAACTCAGAGAGAGCAGCTCAGGAACTCAGAGAGAGCAGCTCAGAAACTCAGAAAGAGCGGCTCAGGAACTCAGAGAGAGGCTCAGGAACTCAGAGAGAGCAGCTCAGAAACTCAGAGAGAGCAGCTCAGGAACTCAGAGAGAGCGACTCAGGATCTCAGAGACAGCAGCTCAGGAACTCAGAGAGAGCAGCTCAGGAACTCAGAGAGAGCGGCTCAGGAACTCAGAGAGAGCGGCTCAGGATCTGAGAGAGAGCAGCTCAGGAACTCAGAGAGAGCACAGGAACTCAGAGAGAGCGGCTCAGGAACTCAGAGAGAGCAGCTCAGGAACTCAGAGAGAGCGGCTCAGGAACTCAGAGAGAGCAGCTCAGGAACTCAGAGAGAGCAGCTCAGGAACTCAGAGAGAGCAGAGGAACTCAGAGAGAGCGGCTCAGGAACTCAGAGAGAGCAGCTCAGGAACTCAGAGAGAGCGGCTCAGGAACTCAGAGAGAGGCTCAGGAACTCAGAGAGAGCAGCTCAGGAACTCAGAGAGAGCAGCTCAGGAACTCAGGGAGAGCAGAGGAACTCAGAGAGAGCGGCTCAGGAACTCAGAGAGAGCAGCTCAGGAACTCAGAGAGAGCGGCTCAGGAATTTAGAGAGAGCGGCTCAGGAACTCAGAGAGAGGCTCAGGAACTCAGAGAGAGCAGCTCAGGAACTCAGAGAGAGCAGCTCAGGAACTCAGAGAGAGCAGCTCGGGAACTCAGAGAGAGCAGCTCAGAAACTCAGAGAGAGCAGCTCAGAAACTCAGAGAGAGCGGCTCAGGAACTCAGAGAGAGCGGCTCAGGAACTCAGAGAGAGCGGCTCAGGATCTGAGAGAGAGCAGCTCAGGAACTCAGAGAGAGCAGAGGAACTCAGAGAGAGCGGCTCAGGAACTCAGAGAGAGCGGCTCAGGAACTCAGAGAGAGCGGCTCAGGAATTTAGAGAGAGCGGCTCAGGAACTCAGAGAGAGGCTCAGGAACTCAGAGAGAGCAGCTCAGGAACTCAGAGAGAGGCTCAGGAACTCAGAGAGAGCAGCTCAGGAACTCAGAGAGAGCGGCTCAGGAACTCAGAGAGAGCGGCTCAGAAACTCAGAGAGAGCGGCTCAGGAACTCAGAGAGAGCGGCTCAGGAACTCAGAGAGAGCAGCTAAGGAACTCAGAGAGAGCAGCTAAGGAACTCAGAGAGAGCGGCTCAGGAACTCAGAGAGAGCGGCTCAGGAACTCAGAGAGAGGCTCAGGAACTCAGAGAGAGCAGCTCAGGAACTCAGAGAGAGCAGCTCAGAAACTCAGAGAGAGCAGCTCAGAAACTCAGAGAGAGCAGCTCAGGAACTCAGAGAGAGCGGCTCAGGAACTCAGAGAGAGCGGCTAAGGAGCTCAGAGAGAGCGGCTCAGGAGCTCAGAGAGAGCGGCTCAGGAACTCAGAGAGAGCGGCTCAGAAACTCAGAGAGAGCGGCTCAGGAACTCAGAGAGAGCGGCTCAGGAACTCAGAGAGAGCAGCTCAGGAACTCAGAGAGAGCGACTCAGGATCTCAGAGACAGCAGCTCAGGAACTCAGAGAGAGCGGCTCAGGAACTCAGAGAGAGCGGCTCAGGAACTCAGAGAGAGCGGCTCAGGAACACAGAGAGAGCAGCTAAGGAACTCAGAGAGAGCAGCTCAGGAACTCAGTAGTGAGTTTTATTTACTAATAACTAAAAATAGAGCAAATTCTTGAAACAAAGCCCTGATTGCTTGGCAGCAGTCTCTCATGTGGCTTCCTAGCCGAGGTCCTCTCCCCTCCTCTTCCTCTTGGCCACCACGTCCCTCCCCTCTTAGAGCACCACTAGTGCCGAAGGTTAGGCTAGGTCCACTGACTGAGTCCAAGTAGGAGAAGGAATCTGAGATGCAGCACAGCTGTGTGCAGTGCTGTGGGGCTGAGCACCACTTTGTCACTGGGTGGCGCTATGTGACCAGGTGCCTTCCGGGGGGTCCAGGCAGCACTGCAGGGCCTGGCAACATGATGATAATACTGTATTGACAGTGAGGCACTAGATGGGGCGGAGCATTGCCAGATGGCACCAACAGAGAGCGGACGATTCGTACTGGCTGAGAAAACAAAGTACACCCAGAAATACACACAGAGAACATTGGGGGTGTAATAAGGAGTGTTTATTCACAAATGACTCAAACAAAAAATCCTCCACTGACACAAAGCCTGCTCTGGTTCCTTTTGCATTTATGTTTTTCTTTACTACAGACTCCAGGCCTGCTGTTCTAGTGGTTCTCCATCACACATTTGACCCAGACTGCACTGTACCAGACAGCAGCAGAGCAGTAACCAGAGAGGAAACTCTCACTGTGGACTGTCTGTTCCACGAGGATAGAGGACTCCTGAGCTGCCAGAGGAACCAGGAAGCTCTGGATAAAGTTACAGAGTGGATAAAATCTCTGGTATTGAGTTTAAAATCAGTTTTACAAAGTAATTTAAGGTTTGCTTTTTCTATTTCTTGAATTACATTTCCATCCACACCTTCAGGATGGTAAATTACAATTGTTAAATGAATACATTTCATTGTAACTGAATGATAAACAAATCGCAAACCACATATTTTATTACAAATATGAAATCTCATTGTGGATTAGCGCTCCTGTTTTAAAGTACCAGCCCTGACAGAGTCACACGACCTTCAAAATGTTATATTTCACATTGTTTTGACGCTTCATTTTTAGGTGAAAACTCAAGGTAAAACAAAAACATGTAAGTTCTGCCTCATTCTATTATTACATTACTGGCACCTTTATGTTATTCTTGGTGATATTAGCATTATTTGTAATTCATACGTAATTAGACTTGCTTAAACATAAACATAAAATGAATAATTTGGTTCAAAAATCAAATGTACACAACTTCCCTTCAGAAAAATCACAAACATTTCACATGTGAAGTGTTTAAAACCACATTAGTTTATTCATGTGTGAAGTTCATGTGGTTTTTCTTTAAGGGTTTCCACTGACCTCAGATGTAGCCATGTTTAGAGTCCAAATTTTGCTTTGTTAGTTAAGCTAGTTAAGCTAGTTAGTTATGAGTCTGTGCCACCATAATGAAGACCTTTTTCCTGAGAGAGAAAAAGTGTAAATTTGATTTTCTCTGAACTGTTCCTTCATGTTAAAGTGACTTTCTACCAAAGGCATTCAAACATGCTCTGTTGTCTGTCGCCTCTCTAACAGCCAACGCCCCAGATTCAGAGCCCCAGGTGAGTGTTTGGTCTCTGCACTCATTCTCTACTCATTCTCCTCACCTCACTGCTGTGTACTTAGAGCACTGCTCAGTTCTACACCCAAACTAAATACTCTGTTTTCATTTCTACAATCTGTCAGCAGGAGAGCGAGAATTCTGAACCGTCAGCAGGAGAGCCGGCAGTGTGTCCAGGTGAGCCGGAGAGAAAATAATTATTTGAGGGCTGACCGTGGTTCTGTTATATTAATGCCTGACTGATATAAAAGCCTTCCTATAGTCAGATCCACATCATAAAATCAAATACTTCAGAGCCTGAAATGTACAGAGAGCTCCATTATTACTGCCACTGTTGTCTTTGTGGTTAAACTAAAAATGAAAATATGAGAGAAATCTAACCTATTTCTCTCACATTTTCAATTAGAGATTGACAGAAACAATATTACAAATTTATTAACCATCTTTACCAAGGATACCAATAATTATGGAGCTCAGCGTAAGATATACATTACAACCAGTTAATTGTTAGGGGCTATATGAGTAGATTATTTGTTTGTCCATAATTTATGATGATTTAGTGTTATATGTGAGTATTTTATACACATTTATCTCCTACAATAAATCAATAAAGCAAACTGTGGAAAAGGCATGACAGACGAAGTGCAGTACAGCTGAATCAAAGAAATCAGAATATGGCAGCATATTCCTGACTTTTTTCAAAATCAAATGCAGATTTGAAAATGCTAATTAAGATGTGCATTTTCAGTTGCATTTCCGCTGTGAGAGCGTATTACTTAAGATATTAATAAAATTCAAATACAAAATGTGCATCTACATTTGCATTTAATGGCTGATAAAGGTTAAGATGGAAAAGCAAAATCTTTCTGACGTTTAATTTTCATTGAAGAACATTTCAAGGAAAAACTACTGTCCACTGACAATTGCATTTCCTCATAGTGGCACTCCAGCACATCTGCATTTTCACTGTCAGCAAGGCTTCCTGTCAATCAAACATTGTTGGTGGGACACCAGGTGGGACTTTGTCTTAGGGGGATTTAATCTGATTTAAGTTTGATTTGAATTTGAAAAAAGTCTGGAAAATGCTGCCATGATCAGTTTAATTCTAGAAATAACATGAACAATCTATATTTTATGGCAACCACAGAAGTAAATGCAGCACCCTTCAGGATGTACAAAAGGATAAGTACACATTTGGTTAACAGAAACATATGAATACCAGCAACGTGCCAAGTATAAACACTCAGTACATTCTGTCTGTTTTTGACTTTATTGGTGGATATGGGTCTTGTTTGTAGGACATGAAATCATTACATTTATTTATTTATTCTATAAATCAGTTTGATTAAAACATTCTTTAGCAATCAATTTACTGAATCATGATAAATAACAGTGACCCACAAAATACTGATGCAGTGTATTTATGTAAAAACATATCAGTGTCTTTCTGGATGATAACTGAGTCATTTCTGTTTGTAGGAAAACTGAAGTATCTGCGCTGTGTGTCTGGAAACACACTGAAAGCAGATGAGGAATATCTGAGGAAGCTGAATGAACGAATACCCGACCTGAAGGAGGTGTTTAATGTGGAGGAGTGTGACGTCATTCTGGGTTTCTGTCCTGTTGTTTCTCGAGCTGGAACTGATATTGAAGCAGCGCTGAGCAAACTAAAGCGATTATCAGGTACAATCTGTGTGCTCAGAGTAAAGCATTAATGCACCTTTGTAGATACACTATATGGCCTAAAGTATGTGGACCTCCGACCATCACACCTATATGAGCTTGTTGGACGTCCCATTCCAAAACCACAGGCAACATAGAGTTGCCCCCCTTTGCAGCTCTAACAGCTTCCACTCTTCTGGGAAGCTTTCTACAAGATTATGGAGTGTGTTAGGGGGAATTTGTGCCCATTCAGTCCAACATCAGTGCCTGACCTCACAGTCAATGTTCCAATGTTCATCCCAAAGGTGTTCAGTGGGGTTGAGGTCAGGGCTCTGTGCAGGCCACTGGAGTTCCTCGTCAAACCATGCCTTTATGGAGCTCACTTTGTGAACAGGGGCTCAGTCACGCTGGAACAGGAAAGGCTCTTCCCCAAACTGCTGACACAGTTTGTAATTACGTAAATTGTGCTGCAGCATCAACAACACCCTTCACTGGAACTAAGGGGCCCAAATTTGTTTGCATGGTCTACTGCTTTGTGGCTGAGTTGCTCTTGGACACTTCCATTTCACAATAACAACACTTTCAGGTGTCTGGGGCAGCTCTAACAGGACGGAAATCTCACAAAGTGACTTGTAGCAAAAGTGGCATCCCATAACATGGCTATGTTTAAAGTCACTGAGCTCACCACTATGACCTGTTCTACTGCCAGTGTTTGTCTGAAGAGACTACATGGCTGTGTGTTTAATTTTATATACCTGCTAGCTTTGGGTGTGGCTGAAACACCTGAGCTTAATAATTAGGAGGGGTGTCCACATACTTAGTGCAAAATAATTTGGCCTGAGTTTAAGATTAGCTATATTTTTTCGACAAAAGTTGTGCATGTTTTTCTTTAAACTGTAGACTCCAGGCCTGCGGTTCTAGTGGTTCTCCATCACACATTTGACCCAGAGTACACTGTACCAGACAGCAGCAGAGCAGTAACCAGAGAGAAAACTCTCACTGTGGACTGTCTGTTCCACGAGGATAGAGGACTCCTGAGATGCCAGACGAATCAGGAAGCAGTGGATAAAGTTGCAGAGTGGATAAAACCTCTGGTATTTAATTAACACAAATTTTCTATTATTATTTAAATATTGCTACTTTTTAACTTTTGAATTAAATTTACCTCCACATTTACAGAATGCTAAATTACTTTTTTTTTAAAAATGTTTCAGATTTTCAAAATATTTCTTTTTTTAAAGCACCATGCCAGACAGTCACCACCATTACAGTGTTTAAAATGTTTAATGTCACATGCTCATATAGATTCTTCACCGCATATTCATTCAATACTTACTTAAACTCGGAAATACAATGAAGTGGAAACCTTACTTTCAATATCACAGAGTAGGAAACAAGTAACAATCATAAGCAATTAGAAACTGTAACTAAGTTTAGTGGTGGTAAAAGTAACAGCAATATAAACTCTGATGTTTTGATCTCCACTGTTAGGTAAACAGTTCATCGTTTTCTCAGACAGGTACGTCACATCTTACGTTATTATTATTAGCACTAGAGAGTTTATTACTACATCATTAGACAATGTTAAAACTGACTGTCTGTCTCTGAAGCTCAGACGTCTTTTGTCTGTTTACTCATTTTACCAGTTGGAGGCTTTTACAGTTATTTGACAGGCCTTCTACCATCAGGCCCCACAGCTCCAGACGCCCAGGTGAGTGTTTATCCACTGTGCTCATTCTGTCCTCTTTACCGCTGAATATGTACAGCACTGCTGACAGAACCACAAAAACCTTCAGACTTCAGACAAAATCAGACATTTTTAACATCTACTGCAATAAACCGTATCTAAATAAATCTCAATGGAAATGATACGTCCCAACGAACTCTTCTATTTTCCATGTTCATTCCAGGAGAACGAAACATCTAAACCGACAGCAGAAGAGGCAGCAGAGGCAGGTGAGTCTGAAAAAGAATTAGTTCTGGAGTGACTCTGATTCTATTATAACCATTCCTGACTGAGGTTTCACTTTTACAGAGCTTCAGATTAACAAATCTGAAGGGTTCACTGAGTCGTAACAGATAGTAGTGATCCATAAAATATTTGAGCTTTTTATTGTGCTGAAACACATCAGTGTCTTTCTGGATGGTAACTGTGAGTCATTTCTGTTTGTAGGAAAACTGAAGTATCTGCGCTGTGTGTCTGGAAAAACGCTGAAAGCAGATGAGGAATATCTGAGGAAGCTGAATGAACGAATACCCGGCCTGAAGGAGGTGTTTAATGTGGAGGAGTGTGACATCATTCTGGCTTTCTGTCCTGTTGTTTCTCGAGCTGGAACTGATATTAAAGCAGCGCTAGAAAAACTTCAGCATCTGTCAGGTACCAGCTGTGCTCAGACTGAAAAATCAATGTACATTTGATGATGCGCTACAATGTTGCTTGAAAGTTTGTCAGCCTTATATTATTTTGTAATTTCTACATAAATGTGACCCAAAACATGATCAGATCTTCAGTTAAGTTATAACAAAAGATAAAGTGAAATCAAGCAAACAAATAACAAAAACAATATAGTTTTTCATCCAGTTATTGAACAAAATGATCCAACACTAATTTTTTTTTTTTAGCAAAAGTATGTAAACCTCTAGAATTATCATTTTTGGTAGAGGTGATAATTAGGATCAGGAGGTTCAATTAATTGAAGGACAATCAGGTGTGAGTGTGGCTGACCCTACCCTGTTTAAAAAAACATTGAGTCTTCACCATCAAAATCTGGTCTTCTCCTCACACATTTTTAATGCATGCCATGTCTCAGTCACATTTTATTTTTGAGGACCCCTTTGCCAATGCTCACTAGGCTAGAAGAGATTCTAAAATAATTTCTAAAATATCTAAAGTAAAAAGAGTTTGGACTTCATCATTCTACTGTCAGGCAGATCAAAAAAGCAGAACAAAAAGCAGAAAATTCAACACCACAGTTACCCTTCCGAGGAGTGGTCATCAAGTGGCCAAGAATAAGGCATAGAATCTTTTGGAAGATCACAAAGAACTCCAGGGAAACATAAGGATCGGCAGGTTCTTCTTAGACTAGATAATGTCAGTGTTCATGAATCCACCATCAGACAAACACAAGGTGAATAGTACATATGGAATGGTAGCTTTGAGAAAGCTACCACTCTCCAGAAAGAACACTGCTGCCTGTTTAAAGTTTCCTAAAGACCACCTGGATGAGCCAGAAGGCTACCGAAACAATGTGGACAGATAAGGTAAAAATGGATCTTTGTGGCTTAAATAAAAGATGTTATGTTTGGCAAAACCAAACACTGCATTCCAGTATAAGAACCTCATCCTTAACTATGAAACATGGTGGTGGCAGCATCATGGTTTGGGGCTGTTTTGCTGCTATTGGACCCGGCCAGCTTGCCATCATTTAGAGTAGGTATGAATTCTAGACTGTGTTGAGAAATTCTACATGAGAATGTTAAGGCATCCATCCATTAACTGAACCTCAACAAAGGGTGGGTCCTGCAGAAAGACAACACCCCTAAAAACACCAGATAGTTTACAAAGAATGGCTAAAGTGGAACAAACGTTGCATTTTGGAATGGCCAAGTCAAAATCCAGACCTTAATCCAATGGAAATTTTGTGGCAGAACCTAAGGTATAGTGGAGTTTAATGAAAGAAAGCACACCAGCATAACATAGTTTAAGCAGTTCTGTAAGGAGGAACGGGCCAAGATTCCTCTAAGTCAACGTGCAGCACTGATCAACAGTTACAGGAACCGTTTGGTTGAAGTTATTGCAGCTAAAAGGTGTCACACTAGTTACTGAAAGTAGAGGTTCACAAAGACATTTAATGTTAGATTACTTAATAAAAGACTGAAAACCTATATACTTTTTGCGTTATTTGTTTTACTTATATTTAATTTATAAACTTCATAAAATGATGAAGGGTTCACAAATTTTCAGGCAGCACTGTATATGACTAAACATATGTTGACACCTGACCAACACACCTACATGAGCTTGTTGGAGGTCCAATTCGAAATCCATAGTTTGTGTGTGCTGTAGCATCAACATCACCCTTCACTGGAACTGAGAGCCCAAACCCTGAAAAACAGCCCCGCCCATCATCCCTCCTCCACCAAACTGTACTGTTGGCTCTGCATTCCGGTAGGTAATGTTCTCCTGACCTCCACCAAACCCAGATTCATCATCAGACTGACCGATAGAGAAGCTGATTCATCACTCCAGAGAACACAGTTCCACTGCTGGGGCAGATCTAGCAGGACAGAAATTTCACAAACTGACTTGTGGCAGAGGCAGTATCCTATGACAGAGCCCTGTTTAAAGTCACTGAGCTCTTCAGTACAATCCATTCTACTGCCAGTGTTTGCCTATCAAGACTGCAAGGTTACGTGCTTGATTTTATACAATACCTGTTAGCAATGGGTGTGGCTGAAACACCTGAACGTGGTAATTAGGAGGGGTGTCCACATACTTTAAGGCATATACTGCAAAATGATTTAAGTAGAGTTAAACATTAGAGTTGTCGTTGACAAGACTGTGTATATTTTCTTTACTACAGACTCCAGGCCTGCGGTTCTAGTGGTTCTCCATCACACATTTGACCCAGATTACACTGTACCAGACAGCAGCAGAGCAGTAACCAGAGAGAGAACTCTCACTGTGGACTGTCTGTTCCACGAGGACAGAGGACTCCTGGGAAGCCAGAGGAACCAGGAAGCTCTGGATAAAGTTACAGAGTGGATAAAATCTCTGGTATTTAGTTACTTAACATAGAAATGTTGCTACTTTTAATTTCCAACCACATTTACAGAATACTAAATTACAGTCACAAACATTACAGTGTTTAAAATGTTTAATGTCACATGCTCATATAGATTCTTCACCGCATATTCATTCAATACTTACTTAAACTCGGAAATACAATGAAGTGGAAACCTTACTTTCAATATCACAGAGTAGGAAACAAGTAACAATCATAAGCAATTAGAAACTGTAACTAAGTTTAGTGGTGGTAAAAGTAACAGCAATATAAACTCTGATGTTTTGATCTCCACTGTTAGGTAAACAGTTCATCGTTTTCTCAGACAGGTACGTCACATCTTACGTTATTATTATTAGCACTAGAGTGTTTATTACTACATCATTAGACAATGTTAAAACTGACTGTCTGTCTCTGAAGCTCAGACGTCTTTTGTCTGTTTACTCATTTTACCAGTTGGAAGCTTTTACAGTTATTTGACAGGCCTTCTACCATCAGGCCCCACAGCTCCAGACGCCCAGGTGAGTGTTTATCCACTGTGCTCATTCTGTCCTCTTTACCGCTGAATATGTACAGCACTGCTGACAGAACCACAAAAACCTTCAGACTTCAGACAAAATCAGACATTTTTAACATCTACTGCAATAAACCGTATCTAAATAAATCTCAATGGAAATGATACGTCCCAACGAACTCTTCTATTTTCCATGTTCATTCCAGGAGAACGAAACATCTAAACCGACAGCAGAAGAGGCAGCAGAGGCAGGTGAGTCTTAAGCACCGTTTAAAGTTTACAACTCAAAACGTTAAAACATGAAATGACAAAAAAATCATTTAAATTATGTAGTGATGTAATGAACTGTTGGCTGTGAATTTCCCAAGCTAATGACAGAATATATTCACTTGAGACAGCGAGACATGGTAAACAGAATAATGGCTAAATTAAAGGTTTTGACATGTTTTCTGCTCTTTTCTTGAGTAAAAGCCAACATTTCTTATCCCATGTGAGTCGGTGATAAAAACCATTACAATTATCCTGAGGTAAAAATCACCCCCCTCCCATTGGAAAGATAATCTCATCTGAACAGTACTGTGGCGTCATGCAGAAGAGTTAGGAAACACCATAATTTCTAGTAAAAATGCTGTTTTATTTAGAACAAGGCAGGAATGCCACTAGCCAGTAACCATAACTAACCTTACACTTACTCTTCCCGCACACCAGTTTTCGCTACACAAACACAATTAACCGCGAATAAACACATGGACACTCTTAAACTAAGCCACAATAACATACAACATTAACAGCATAAACAAGAACATAAACAGTCCTTTTATCAGGGGGGCGGGGCTACGGTGCAGACCATGCATACTGTGCACCAAAGTCCCTTTTTCTCTGAACAGAGCATATGGCAGCCGGCACAGTACTTTAGAAAATAATAATTAGTTTTTCAGTGATTGTGGCTCTGTTATAAGAATTCTTGAATGGATTTTTGTTAGAGTTTTATAATAAAAACAAATCTAAACAGTCCAGTTTACTGGTGCAAATAAATGGGCAGTGTTTCCTCTAGGACTTTTTTCAGCAGCGGTGGCAGCACAATATGCAAAATACATATAACATAAACACTGACAGGGGATGGTCGGATGCTGACCAGGAGAGCCCCACAGGCCTTGTCATTTTGGAGATGGATCCAGTCGTCTGGCCATAACGATTTGGCCCTTGTCAAAATCGCTGATGTGTTTACGACTACGAGAATCGACTGTTCAATAACCATCTAATATAATATCCCAGAACCCGACATGCACAAGACAACGAACATTATTCGCTACATTTGAACATGTTTTGGCTCATCAATGTATATCAGCAAGTTAGTTTTAGAGGCTAAATGAGCAGAGCTAAATGTCCACTGTTACTTTTTATGATTTTAATTTCATATTTCATAAATGTCTTCTGCTACTGTTAAGCTTTATCACCTGTCCGTAAAGCACTTTGAGCTGCCACCTCTATGAAAAGTGCTGTTTAATGTGAGTGAGCATACAATCCAGCTCCATGAGGTGATTAGCATCTAAAAATAGTTCATATAATTGTATCCAACTGCTAACAAATACTCCCTTAACTAGCACTGGTTATTCTGCTTGATGTTTCATGGTTGTCACTCACAAACACTATTAAAATGTTTGTATAGATCAAGAAGAACAGATCATGTTGGACAATCTAAACACAAATCAGGAACAAGATGAAGAATTTGAAGATCTGAGTACAATGTTTGAAGATCCAAATGCCAAAGAGGGGAAAGTCATTAAAAATGAACTACAGAAAAAGAGAACCAGACCAGTTCCAAATTCTCAAGACACCAGTGATGATACTTCGAATGATTCTGAGATGTTGGAGAGCCCTTCTAATGAAGATGAAGACCAGGGTCCAGTGACTAAGATGGCCTGTTTAAAGGCATCAAGTGTTCAGCCTACTCAAACACCCAAAGAGTTCTCTGAAAAGAGCGAGATGGATAAAGATGCGTAGTAAAATGGACACAGAATGACCCTGAGGTAATACAACGAGTACTACAATACTGTCTTATGAATAGATACTGCCTGATAATGTTAGAGCTAAGGCTTTCTTATGTTTAGTCTTCATTCATGTGCAATCCACTGGCTTTGATCAGGACAGTTCTTACCATTTCTTCATGACAGGGCACTGAATATACACAGATTATTATACAAACCCAATTCCAAAAAAGTTGGGACGGTAGATAAAATGTGAATAACAACAGATACTAATGATTTGCACATCCTTTTTGACCTGTATTCAGTTGAAAACAGTACAAAGACGTTTCAACTAATTAACTTTGTTTTGTACATATGTATTTTTCTAACTTTGTCTACAACATGTTCCAAAAAAGTTGGGACAGGCGGATGTTTACCACTGTTATATCACCTTTCTTTTGATCGTTTGGACACCAATTGTTGTAGTTATAAAATGGATTTTTTTCATATGCAGCTGCTCAGCAGTCTCTGTTGTTGTATGCTATGCTTCATAATGCTCCACATGTTTTCAATAGGAGACAGGCCTGGATCGAGACATTATTTTATTCTCCCTCTCTAAGATTTTTGCGAACTTTTGCCAGTGGCCTGAACATACTGAGCAAACACAGTCGTCTCAGGTGTTTTCTCAGGTCTTGGCAACCAAGATAATGACTTGGCTGTGTCTGAGCAACTGGAACTTTTTCACAAATACTAAAAGGATTAGAATCTCAAAAAGCAGCTCAAACTGAATAATGGAGATGTGAGTGGAAAAGTTCATAAAGTAGGTTGTCTGAGCAAGTGTACATAGATTTTATGCTAAATAAATGCAAAAAACATTTATTGTGTGTAACGGCCTTTAGCCCAGAGAAGTCTGCACCGTTTCTGGTTGTTGTTGATATACGGCTTAATCCACATTTGTAGATCCAGCAACTTATGGTGCTTATTGGCAAGGGTTTTTCAAAATGCTCCCAAGCCCAAGAGGTGATATCCATCAAAGAAGAATGCCAGTTTTTAATGCAGTGCTATCTGTGATAATAAGTCACAGGCACTCAATATTACTTTTTCCGGCCTTGACCTTTATACACAGAAATTTCTCTGGATTCCCTGAATTTTTTGATGATATTCAAGTGAAGTACCTAAAATCCATGCAGTTCAGTAGTACTAAAAAGCCCTTGTCCCAACTTTTTGGAATGTGTTGCAGGCATCAATTTCAGAAAAAAAAAACAAAAAAAACAATGAAATTTGTGAAGTAAAGCATTAAATATCTTGTCTTTATACCGTTTTCATTTAAATAAAGGTCAAAGTGAATTTACAAATCACTGCTTTAACTTTTTATTTGCACTACTGTCTAAACATCTTTGGAATTGGGTTTGTATTTTAATATATCTTCAAATAATATACTGAACAAAATGGATCTTGTACAACTTAACCCTAGCCTGTGTGATTTTAAAGTATTAGCAAAAACAGAGCAAGCTTCAGCTTTATGCTGTACATACGGTACACATTCATATGGTCTGTTATCAACTTTTGTCTCTTTGAATCTTAAGCCGTTAATAAAGCTGATGTAATTGGTGATGATTCCTGCATGAACACAGAATATATTTAGATGTACTGTTGTGTATTTCAAAACCTAAATCTAGAATTTGTGATATTTCCAATGTATTCAGTATATACAGTGCATGTGAAAATGTATTTCTTTTCTCAGACAGTCTACTAACAGAGTGAAACATTCACTTCTTATGGCAAGAACAGAAGTAAGGGTATTAAGAATGCATACTTTTAAAGCTACATGTCTGTATTATTGCATACCTAGTTTTCTTTTGGGCTAAAAATCTTTCAATGCACCAAATTTATGATGAATAACCTTCCCAACTGTACCATATTGTTATTCATGTGCTACAATTTCCAAGGTATAAGAAAATAAACATACAAACAAAAATAAAACTTGTGTTTCTAAAGTTATTGACTCCACCTCCACTCACAAGACTGCACGTTTTTGGGCGTGGTCTGTTCTTATTTTTTCACATTCCTTTAATGAAGGTACTGGAAACCTGTTTACATTTCTATTTGATTAGAAATTAGCCACACAATCATGTGACAGCAGTGCAGTGCATTAACGCCTTAATATTCCAGGTTTATTTTATACTGAGACTTAATGTTCAGTAACTTCAGGGACTTTAATGCAAGCTAATGGAGCTATTCTGAGGTTATATCAGTGTGTAATACACCTTGGCTTGTTAAGGGGTTAAACCATGCGGACAAGGTCCAAGAGCTCCAGTTAATGTTTATTTCCATTGTTAATTTTATAAACAAAAACTACCAAAAAAAAAGTTGTCAACCTATTTTTCATGATGAAAACGACACAAGAAATAAATAAAAAGTAACATTTGAAAACAAGAACTGTGACAAAATGTACTACACTTTTCATCATTGAATAACAACTGAACGATAATGTGAAAGACTGAAAACCATCCATCCATCCATCTATCCATCCATTCATCCATCCATCCATTCATCCGCACATATTACTTTTCAGTAATATCAGTACCACACAGTATCCTCAGGATCGCTAAAAACAACCACCTCCCACTTGTGAACTCGAGGCACACAGTGTGACATGCAGCAGGCTACGTTTATTTCAGTATGGCTCTTCCTCTCGTTGGAAGAAAAAGAAGAAGTGACTTATAGAATAACTTCAGCTACGTTACCACAGAAAACAAAACCAAGTGCAAAATATGTGACATAAACGTTAACACTGACTTTAGTTTGCTATGTCTCATGTTTAGTTTTAGCATTTTAATATATGTAGCACTATCATTAGCTTAGGTGTTCAGGTTACATTGGCCACCTAGTAATTTAACTGTGTGCACAGTTGCCTCGAACCTTAATCAACCTTAGCATTTCAAATACTGCTGGATTATTCATTTAATAAATCTAAGGGTCAAGGCATATCAGCAGTGTGAAGTTACTTTAAGCACAAGTTAACGTTAACTTGAGCAAGAATGAGTAAAGATCAGCACCGGTAATAGCACACGGGAGAAATCTGCCCTTAGGCTTTATACCAAAAAGCCCTGAAGGTAATCTTCTCCCGTGTGCCTGTTAAAGAGGTCCTTACCTCATATTAGAATGTTCCTAATAAATTGGCCAGTGAGTGCATATAAGCAGTGAAGCTGATGACTGTGCATCAATTTATTTCCAAAATAAAAAAATATGTTAAAACATTTATGAATATATGACCTTTTGTTTCTATGCCAGCGTGGTGTGATCATGTTTATAACCTTCAGTCCTGTTGACTCCTTATGAAGCTGCTTGAGTGCCAAGAGCATGCAAAGCTGCAAGAAGGCAAAAGGGGGCTAAAAATGAGAACTCTGCATGATGGCCAAATAACCACATTCCACCTATTTATATTTTGTTGATGTGCTTTGGTGAAAACTCACAGATGGCTCTCATAGAAAGAGGGGAAAAATCAGAGCCAGAAAAAAAAACAGAAAAGGTATAGGCCACTGCACCCCAGAAACAGTAAGAGTGAATTTAAATCTATTTTTACACTGTACTAGCATAAATTTAATAAAATAACTAAAATAATTAAATTAAATATCTCTAGTATTACTCAACTGAACCATATCTGCATGCTCATAAATATAAGCCACTTTCTCACACTACAAAATTTCAATGAAAAAATAAATAGAAAACGAACAGAAAACAGGTTTGTCCAAACTTACTGTCCTCTCTCCTTCAGAATGATCGTCATCCTATCAGACCAGTTTAACAGCTTCTGCATTCAGCCTCTCACAGAAACACACAGCACAAATGAAAACCCTCAAAGGAAACTGTTCTACACGCTGAAGCTTAGTCACTCAGTTTCCCCTCCAGTCTCAGAGGTAAAAGAACTGATATTCTGATAATCATACTCTACTAGTTTTAAGGGAGTTTTACACATTAAAGTCATTTTAAAGCTCGTGTTATAAACTTCAGCTGACTGTAAGTGAGTCAGATGAACAAACGCCAGCTGGTGGTTTAGTTCTACACAGTGAACGGTGAAGAGGGCAGTAAAGAGTCACTGCAGCGTATCCTGAAATTAAAAGTGAAATATTCACCCTAGACCCATTTGCCACAAACTGCTGAGGTGAGTAGCAGCACACAGTCTGTGTCTTACAGAAAATGTAATTATTCGTTTATTCATTCTGTTTATGAAACAATGTTTTCATCTGTTTATCAGTAGTATGTGTGTAAGTAATTGACTCTTAATCTAGAACTGAAAAACTATTTAGAAAGAAAATCAGACTGAAAAATAGCTCCCAAAGTCTAAATAGGTTTAAATTCATTGAAATTGAATGTAAAATTGTCATTATCTGATGGCATAATATCTGATCAAATGTACACAATGGAGTTCTGGGTGTGTTCTCTAACAGTGCTCTTGCTATAAAGATAAGACAAGATAAGATAAGATAATCCTTTTTTAGTCCTGCAACGGGGAAATTCTCAGTGCTACAGCAGCAAAGCGAGAGCAGGACACTCAAAAAGGGAAGAAGAGAATTAACAAGCAAAGTAACTAACCTTATTAATTACTTAACAAGGTTTTACAGTTTGTTACTTGTTACTATATAGAGAATATATATAATACTAAAAGTAAAAAATGAAGATAAATAAAAACAAAGATAATATGAGCTCTATTCTTCACAAAAAATAACTATATAAAGAATTATAAATAAGTAAAAGCTTAAATATTTACACTGTATTGTAAATTGTAAACTGTCACTCCACAGTTTATGTTCTGCAGGTGAGTGAGGTCTAACGGGGGTGGAGGGGGTTCCACTGGGAGCAGTGCTGGTTGTTCAGTCTAACAGCAGCAGGAAGGAAACTGTATTTTTGTAGATTTTGCATGTGAAGCTATTGCTGATAAAGCGCTGTATGTGACAGCATCACAGATTATATGTCTGAGATCCTGTCTCAAGCAACTGTTCTCAAAGACGGATGCACTTTATTCACTGGTTTTGCGCACCAGGCGCTCTGCACGGCTGGTTTTTAGCTAAATGAAGATGAATGGGAATGCAGGTCTAAATTGGAGGAGAGATTAGTGGGTTCAGTCTGGGAGTGTCCTGAACTCCTGAGGTTTTTATGATATGTTGAAATGACAGCTGGCAATGAGAAAGAAAACTAACCCATACATTCTAGGAGGATGTTAACAACACAGCTACTGACAGTTGTGTCGCCTGCACTGAACCAGAAACAGCATTCAGAACCGTAATGTTTCCCCCTCTGTTACAGCTCACTGCCTGCTTCTGTATTTCAGCAAAGTACAGAGGAGTGAGCAGATGCTGTAGTGCAGCCTGACTGATATGGGCCAGAGGTTGGTAGCCTCGAGCTAAAAGAGGTGAGCCAACAAGAAAAGGTGCTGCTGGTGATGCTGTCCTGCTCCCAGACTGGCCATGGTTCAGCAGCAGAATGACCAGTTTCCCTTGTAATAAAGTAACCTGAAATAAAATGTAACCAAAGGCACAAATACTGAACTTTTTAAACGCTTTAAACATTATTAGCCTCACATGAAAATCATTAAGCGTCTGTGAATTTTCTGGAGGTTTTGGGTCACTTCTGCAGTCTTCAGAGCGAATATTCTTGCACATCTGGACACTCCACACCTGGACACTTTATCTCAGTACCAATATCTGCACATATTTATTCAGCATTGTCATTATATGCTGTTACCTGTGCCCCCTTGTACAGTCATCATTGCACTGCCTTTTTTTATCTCAGGAGAGATCTTATTGCACATTTTTGTATATGTCTAGTTGTATATATGCCTGTAGATGGGTTTTATGTATATATTCTTCTTTTTATATTTTATCACCCTTATTGTTATAACTGTGCTGTGTAGTGTGACTGATACTGGCTGGTAAATTTCCTTCGGGATCAATAAAGTATCTATCAGCCTGCTGATCATGAGCTCTGTGATTGGTGTGGAGCTCTCCAAAGAGCATGGTGATCTAATAAATAATAACAGATATTCCTAGATAGCCTGTACATTACAGTAACACAGCTAATACAGTTATATCTGTAACAGTTTTTGTTGTACCTTCCTTTATTTTTTGGTCAATTTCTTACAATTCATCACTGTCAGAGCAAAACCTCTTATTTGCAACACATTAACAAGGAAAAACATTCTTGAGTTTTAATGAAAGTCAATATAACAATATGTTTTCCCAAGTAATTCTGGACCATTTCTGTTGGTCTGTTCATCATAAAACAGAGTTTTCAAATTCTGCAAAAAAAGTAAAGAATGACAAAAATGGAGATACAAGGTTTTTGTGTGACAGCAATGATATAAAACTGTTTATACTTTATTATATATAAACAGCTGATCTCACTGTATCAGATATTATTGAAAAAAGAAGAGACTGGCGCTTTCACTCTGAGGGGGACATCAGTCAGAGACCACTGAAGAGGATGCTCACTCAAAACGTCACAGGTGAGCAAACTGTGGGTTCTGTAAAACCCAATATTGTAATAATTTCCCGATAATGTAATAATGTCCAGAAATGTAATAATATTTTGCATTAAACTTGGTCAAAAATGTAATAAAAGTCTGTAATGTAATAACTTACAATAAAAATGTAATACAATATCTTAACTGATAACCTAATAATATTGTACTGATAACATAATCCATCATTACATCATTGGGACTGTTATATTTATAAGGTGATCATCTTTCCAAATGAATACTTCAGTCAAATAATGTCACACTTTAGTCAATATTCTACATTTTGGGTCATGTTTATAGTTGAGTTAAGCAGGGACAGTGTGGAGATAACCAACACTGCATTTATCAATACTCAGACCCCAGACACATCGACAGACTCAAACGCTGCTCAGACAGTTGCGCTATGTGTGAGGAGTTCGTGCACAACAGGCACAGTTTCCACAGTTCTGACTTTACCTTTTCTAGTGAAACAGACATGATTGTGGGTGGGACATCATTTTATTCTTCATGACCTGATTAGACAGTGAAAAGCAGGAGTTCCAGAACGAACATGAAGTCAGACTCTAACGGTCAACAGAATCTGTTTTTAAAGAAAAGCCAATGAATAAAAATAAATAAACACAACCATGTTTGTCAGAAACTGAAGTACTACAACATTTTGATGTGTATTTTCTGTAGTTTCTGAAAAGATTCATTAATTATTGGAAGCTTGATTTTAAACATGCAGAACTATTATTGGTTAGTATAATTTTTCCCAGCCGCTGACACAGAGTGACACAGCAAAATGTCAGATGGCGTTTAGAGGCAGCAGAAATCACTACACTTTAATTACAGAGAAACAAGCATTTTGTCTTTTGAATAATACAACACAATGCAGTGTGCTGAAGGTGACCATGCATATGAAGTCCATTTTGATTTCAGGTTGACTTTAAAGTCCAGTGCCACTGTCGGACTAACTGCTGTAACCACAATATTTGTTCCAGAAATTTTTGGGCGATGTCAAAACCAACCTACAGAACTGTATCTATTCACGGTGCAGAACAAGACATACGTTTATAAGATTATAACAGTATTGCTATTATGCAAACAAGAACCAACTATATAGCCAAAACCTGTACATCCATATTCAGCATCTGCTCATTCAAAACGTTTTTACGATGAACGCCAGATGCTCACTGTGTTGTCATCAGTGGAACAAAATACTACATATAGGTAATAATTATCCCTGATCAAGCAATAAGCAGTTGAAAAGTTTGTCTCTTCACAAAATGTGAAGTTCCAACATATATATTCTACAGAAACATTAAAAAGAGCAGTTGTTAAATGGCCAGGGTCCACCAGCGGGCCCAAAGTTTTCTTAAACATATCTATAACCTAAGAATAGCTCAACCAGTTTGCACTGAAGTCGCTATAGTTACTAAGTAATAAGACTTGGTATGTAATAAGCCTGAGCTTTAAAGTTAAATTAAATCCTTATGTGCAAAAGCTTTAGGTAATGCTGATGTGCTTCACACCAGCCTTTACAACCCAGAAATGTTTCTTCATTCTTTGGATGTTTTCCTCCAGTTCTTCTAGAGAGAACTTCTTCTTTCCGTGTTTACTTTTGGAGGGTTTCTTTTTTCTGTCTGCTTATCAAAGGTTCTTCTAGAATTTGCTCTTTTTCTGTATGGTTTCCTCCAGATCTTGTAGAGATAATTTCCTTCTCTGCCTTTGTGCAGTTCTTCTGTAGTCAATGTTTTGTCAGCTTTCCTCCAGTTTTTCTAACTTTATTCTTTCTCTTTGTTTTCTTCCAGTTAAGGAATTTCTTGCCTTCCTACAGTTCTTATACAGATCATTTCTTTCTGTTTGGTTTCTTCATGCACTTCTTGAGGTCATTTCTTCATCTGCTTTTCTCCAGTTCTTTTCATTTTTCATCATTTCTTACGTTTGCTTTTTTCCACCTTTTTTTCTTTTTGTTGTCTTCAGTTGATTAAAATATGCTCTGTATATCAACATTTCTGCAATTCTAATTAGCCACTTTGTGGATGGTCACTGGCAAGCCATGGTAGATCAAATATTCTAAATTCAAATACAGCAGCACCAGAAAAGAGATTTCCACAGACTGAGTAAACCAGTAAAGCACTGACCACTTCAGTGATCGATGACTGCAGTCGGATGTTTCTAAAACCTAAAAGTACATAACATTAATTGCCTTCTGGAGGTGCTTAAACTGTGTTTAACTGCAGCCAAATACACCACAGACAACTTAGTCAACAAAACAAAATCACATTCATGCTGTGTGCTGGTTAAAGAAACATATCCGTGTCTTTCTGGATGGTAACTGTAATTTCTGTTTGTAGGAAAACTGAAGTATCTGCGCTGTGTGTCTGGAAACGTCCTGGATTCAGACAGGGACTTTTTGAGAAAGCTGAAAGAACGAATGTTCAGCCTGAAGGAGGTGTTTAATGTGGAGGAGTGCGACTTCATTCTGCTCTTCTGTTCTGTTGCTTCTCGAATTGAAAATGATATTGTAGAAACGCTGAAAAAGCTTCAGCACGTTTCAGGTACCAGCTTTATTGTTCTAAAGTCTCTGAAGAAAATAAACAATTTGGATATGGATTGATAGAATGACATTATATGATGTTGCATACATATATTGTTTTCTTTGCTGCAGACTCCAAGCCTGCAGTTCTAGTGGTTCTCCATCACACATTTGACCCAGACTGCACTGTACCAGACAGCAGCAGAGCAGTAACCAGAGAGAGAACTCTCACTGTGGACTGTCTGTTCCACGAGGATAGAGGACTCCTGAGATGCCAGACGAATCAGGAAGCTCTGGAGAGAGTTAAACAGTGGATAAAATTTCAGGTAATTAATAATTCAACACAGTTCCTTTATTACTATTATAGGAGTGTTTGTAGTATCTCTCATACTTCATCCACTGAACTCAGAGCCACAATCGGGCACAGGTGAACAGGCCAATGTGTCTGGGCAGAAACAAGAAACCATTTTTTGTGAGCGCTGGATGCTGCAGACATACCGTCAATCTGCCTGGAAGGATAGCACTGTTTACGATGACAAGTCAGGACCACAGCCTCTGATTGGTCAACAGACTCGACCCAAGGCGTGAGTGTACGACTAACAGCCATGCTGACAACAACAGTAACTTTTCAACACAGAGAAATAATCACAGAGGACGTTCAGTGTTGGGTTTGCCTTTATGGATTTATTTTACAGTGTCCAAAAAGACTCAAGTTCAAGGCTGGATTACTGAAAGGGATACTATCGCACCAGAGCCCACAGTGAAACTGAAAAACAGGACATGGAAAATGGAAATCATCATCATCATCATCGTTAACCGCTTAGTCCAGATGGGGTCGCGGTAGCAGGTGGGAGAGCAGAGAATCCCAGGTGACCCTGTCCCCCGCAACTTCCTCCAGCTCATTCCCGGGGTCCCCAAGCCGCTCCCAGGCCAACCTGGAGATATAATCCCTCCAGCGGGTCCTAGGATGACCCCAGGGTCTTGTCCCGGTAGGCCGTGCCAGGTACACCCCCACCGGGAGGCGTCCAGGGGGCATCCGGATCAGATGCCCGAACCACCTCAGCTGGCTCCTCTCAATGCGGAGGAGTAGCGGCTCTACTCCGAGCTCCTCCCGGATGGCCGAGCTCCTCACCCTATCAAATAGAGTGTAGCCCGCCACCCTGTGAAGAAAGCTCATTTCCGCCGCTTGTATTCATGATCTCATTCTTTCGGTCATTACCCACAGCTCATGACCATAGGTGAGGGTCGGGATGTAGACCGATCAGTAAACAGAGAGCTTCGCCTTACGGCTCAGGTCCCTCTTCACCACTACAGTTCGGTACAGTGACCGCATTACTGCTGCCGCTTGTCCCAGCCTGCGGTCGCTCTCACCATCCCTCTTCCCATCACCCGGGAACAAGACCGCGAGATACTTAACCCCGGGGCAAGTCCTTTCCCCTTACCTGGAGTGGGCATGCCATTCTTTTCCGGGCTAAGACCATGGAAAAAATGAAAGCAAATCTGTCGCATGCAGCGTCCCCAAGATGTTTATTCTTTTATGTACGATGTCCTTTGATGTTGCATACATCATTGAGGGTTTAGGCTAAAGTTAGTTCTAGCTCCAGTCGTCTAGCACATAGTCACAGTACAACTTATAAAAATACTGGGAATCTCACCCAGTTATTAGTTGAATATTGTTGATTTTCTAAGCAGAACATACGTTAACATTCTCTACAGGGAACGTGTTTTATTGCATGGTTTTGGTAAGTTTAACTAATTGGAAAAATTGAACCTAGAAAACAAAGTATAGCAAACAGTGTGTGGCATAACTTGCTTGGCCACATTACGCTTTTCCCCCTTATATGACATAATTGAGTAAATAGACTGTAATTGTACATTAACATGTGCAGAATTGTGTTCTCTGTGTCAGAGGATGTGTTAACTTATTTTCACTTAGAAATTCGACAACACATGCAGAAACTTTTGCATATAACTGTAATTCTTTTAAGGAGTTGAATAGATTTTCTTTTTGACACTTTAATTTACCTTATTTCTTTATCCATCTGAAGCCATGTACTGGCCTGGGCTGCACAGCACCTGTAAAAGGACACAATGAAGGAATTTTAGCCAAACATTTTAGGAGTCTGGAGGCAAAGCATAAATAATAAACTAATAGGCTACACTGGATGAAAAAAATAACCGTATTAATCGGTAACAGGTTTCAAATTTACACTTCTGTTCTGGAAAAGTTAAGGATGATAATGTTTCAGGTTTTCCTGAAAACTGAACCAAATGTCAGTACACAGACAGAACCACCGAGATAAAACGGAGGGCTGCTTGATGTCACTGGATGGGTGTCGGATGTTTCATAACCTCAGACCATTTGTAGACACAATTCCTTCAAACATTCTGGAGCTTCGCAATGCTTGCTTTCCATGATGATGCGCTTCCCTTCCGTCTTACCCAGAGAAACAATAAGACTAGGTTTATCTAGCTTGAGAGCTTTTTTTGGTTACTTTTCAAACTGAAGCTGAATCATAAGTTGTTTTAAAAGAAAGAAGGCTAATAAGAAGATTCAAGGTTCAAAAGGTTCATCGTCCTATCCACAGTAAAACAGGTGATCATGATCTTACTCTGCTACTCCGCAGTACGGTGCAAGGAATAAAAAGGCAATGAACAGCAGATGTGTGCTTAAGAGTAACTATGGGAGTAAGTCAGTATTCTGGGGAGGAGGACCACTGGTGGCCAGATGGGGACTAGCAGGAGTGGGTCTAGAGGAAAGTAAAGTAGGAAAGTAGAGGAATCTTCTTTATTTATTAACGCTGGTCCCCAGTTTAAATCCTTCTTAAAACTGTGTGTTGTTCATAAGCTTATCAATTATTAAAAATAAAACTTTCTGAAATATAACACTAACTGGGCAAATGAGGAATTAGTATGCGTTATTATTCATATTAGGCATAATAGAATATGGGCATATTAAGGGTTTTACTCTTCAGGAGGGGGGCTGATGACCACAGGCTTTAAAGGGTACAATGGCTTTTAGAAAGAAAATAAATGTATTAAACCTTGCTTATGTTAAAAAAGAGATTAAAATTAATTAAAATTAAAGTAAAAATATATTTACCACTTATAGTTAGGTGGGATTGTTACCTTCTATATATATATTTTTTACCATTCCTTTGTCTTTTAAGGCCACAGGTATTGATGTATGTCACAGTCACACCATACGCTGGATTATAAAACTCATATACGCTAAATTTTTATCTGTCTTTTCAGGTAAAACATCAGTCACCGACACGTAAGTACTTCAAAGTTGTTACCAGTAGTTTTACATTACTATTCATATTACTAAATTAGATATTAATGGTAAAGTTTCTTGTTAAAAATTAAGAATTCACTGCTATGCACTGACATTCCGATCAAGTCTAATGTGCTTTTCCTCACTAAAAAATAACAGCAAAGAACAAAGCTCTATACCTCCAGGTGAGTCTTTTATCACTGCACTCGTTACACTGTAAACTTTACTGCTGAAAACAAAGTGTTAAAACCTTTCAGACGTTTTTAGATTTCAGCTAATTTAAGTCAGTATTCTGTTTTCTAGAATTCTTTATTTGATCAGATTAAAGAAAAAATCAAAGGGAAAGCAGAAGATGCATCAATGTGTGCAGGTGAGTCTGAGGAAATACGAATTAGTGGTTCTGTTATAATAATTCCTGAATGAAGTTTTACTGTTAGCAGAGCGACAGAAACAAATCCTACAGAGATAAAAAAGGTCCTGACATTTATAACAGTAAATTAAGTTTTAGTGATATATAAACCTATTCTATTCTGTAAAATCCAATAAGGCAAATGAAGTTCAAATAAGGATGGCCACCTGCTTTAGGTAACAATTTGTCCCTCAACTAGTCCTGTTTTTTCTTTTCCAAACAAACTGCAGTTTTCTGGTTGTCACTCAGCCTCACTGCCTGATAAATGTGTTTCCCATAGAATTAACAGAAAGGAACAAACAACTTGAACTTGAACTTCAGAGCAAGAACAAATCTCTAGAAGAAAAGAACGCACTTCTGAGGAGGATAAAGGATATATTGGCACCAATTATCAATGAAAACCACAGAAACCTGGAAGAAACACAACTCAAATGTCTGAGTGGTCTTCTGAGTGAAATAGATAAGGAGCTGGACAGCAGAGCCAGAGAGGAGAAACTGGTGACAACAGAAAGGGAGAATAAGCTCCTCCGAATAAATATGCAGCTCCAGAGCATAAATGAGAACAACAGCACGCAACTACAGAGCATGGACGAGAAGAGCACGCAACTACAGAGCATGGACGAGAAGAGCACGCAACTACAGAGCATGGACGAGAAGAGCACGCAACTACAGAGCATGGACGAGAAGAGCACGCAACTACTGAGCATGAATGGGAGTAAGAGCACGCAACTACTGAGCATGGACAAGAAGAGCACGCAACTACAGAGCATGAATGGGAGTAAGAGCACGCAACTACTGAGCATGAATGGGAGTAAGAGCACGCAACTACTGAGCATGAATGGGAGTAAGAGCACGCAACTACTGAGCATGAATGGGAGTAAGAGCACGCAACTACTGAGCATGAATGGGAGTAAGAGCACGCAACTACTGAGCATGAATGGGAGTAAGAGCACGCAACTACAGAGCATGGACAAGAAGAGCACGCAACTACTGAGCATGGATGAGGATGAGAGCATGCAACTACTGAGCATGGATGAAATCTACACGTCAGATTCCCTTTCAGACACTGTGGGACGTATTCTAGAAAGAATGCTAACAAATACCAAGGAATACAGACAGAAGGGGGGCTGTTTTAATGCCTCATGTGTAGAACCTCCCCAAAACACACCTAACAGCAGCATCCAGCGCTCTGGGGAGGATGAGAGGCCTACATCTGATAGTGAACACACAGAATTTTGGGTGTAGAATGACTCTGATGGACTATGATAAGTAATAAAGTATCCTCCCATGATACCAATCACATGACCAGTTGTCCAGGACAAGTGAAAGTTTGTGTTGGACAAACAGATGATGAATATACTCGTCTGATGAGACAAGTAAAAACAGAGGGCAAACAAATGACTTTACAGAACAGGACCAATGTGTTCTGAGAGGAGTCAGCTCTTTAATAATAGTCATTATACCATAATACCTTAAATGTGCTGGTTCCCTAGCAGAGTAGATTACCAAGGCACGAGCGTAGTGGTTACAAACAGTGAATATGTTAATAACAGCAGCGAAGCTAATCAATCAGAATATTGTTAAACCTCCAACATGTCCCGGCAACATGTTCAATTCTAAGAGGGAACTAAGACAGATTCCCAGTTGAAGAACAAGGGGTGTTTTGCGTTACCTGCACTGCGCACCCCAATATGGCTAAGAAGTAAGTAGCTACATTAGCTGCTAAAATAACCGTCAAACCACATGGTTTACTGACACAAAGTGTCATAAGTGTGCTTTTTTATCACAAGTTTGAAATACATTGTTATTGTACAAACATTAAAATATAAAAAACTCACACTTTCCAACTTTCTCAACACTCTCCACTTTCCTTGTCAAGGACTTTGTTAATGCAAGCTAATAAGTGTTTTCAATTTAATGTCTTTTATTGAACTTTAGTACTCCATCTGGTTACTTAGCGCTAGCTGATTTACCCCAGAAAGCAATGTAAATCAGTAAGAAGAGACGGAGAGGAAAGAAAGAGAGAGAGAAATAATATAACAGTAACCCTGCTAACCCTAACCTGTGTGGATTTAAATGCTAGCAAAAACAGAGCAGGAATTAGCTTTGTGCTACACGTATAGTTTACAGCAGTAGTGTTACTGGTAATGGTTCCTGCATTTTGGTTCCAGAACATACTGCAACTGCATTTTGTTGGCATGTAATAAATTAGAAATTTAGGGATGAACTGGGTTGTATTGTCAGTTACACTGAGTGTGAAATAAAGTTTCTTGAATCATCTGCTTATGCAGTTTTTTCTACTTAGTCTGTCTGGTAATCAGTAAACATAAGAGACCAGATGCACAGGCCCAGTGAAAATGTGCCTTAATTATAAACATAATGCACCTGAAATTAAAATGAGATTAACTAAGACTACACCGACAGTTGTAAAAAATAAAAGTGAAGTAAAAGAACCTCTGCAGCAAATTTTTTCTGCAAATGTTAATGCAGTGTTACTTTTTAAAATCTGATTTACATAAAAAATAGAAAAGTCTTTCTATTCTTGTTTTAGAAATTTTTTAAGATCTGTGGAAATGATGTTCAAGTCAGGGGGCTGTAAGGGCCATTCTAAAAGCTTAAGCTTGTTCATGGTGCGTTTTGAGGTATGTTTTGGATCAAAGTCGACCTGTTTTCAGCTTCAGTTTCCTGCCTGACTGTGTTTCTAAAATGCCTCTAGATGTTTTGCATACTTTTGTGATGAGGTGACAGGTGACATTTTCTTCGGATTCTTCCTTGACTTCCATGCAGATCATGTTTGTGACAACCACTCCTGTATCAGCTAAACCTTCCTCAAGGTCCTTTGCTGCCACATGGGTGGTTTTGCTCTGTCTTTCTGTCCAGCATACAAGCAGTTCTATCTGAGGGTCTTCCTGGTCTTTCAGATCAGGGGTGTCACTAGGCTGGTTTTAGGGGAGCTTTAGCCCATAACTGTTATTTAGCCTCCCAAATAAAAGTCCATTAATCCTTCAAATCAGTAGCTTTTCTCTTTCATTCATTATTATTCAATTATGTCATTATATCTCCAAATTCACAGTATACTGTTATAGCAGGGCACAAACTGGGGAATCCACTGCTGCCTTGGCTGAACAGCCAGAAACTCTCTAACATAAGAGGAGACAATCTTCTGCTGTTTAGCATTAGGGAGAAGTGTAACACCCGGCTCAGCCAATCATATCCAACCTTGTAGGTTGTGAGAAAATCATACAAGAAATGGGGGGAGGTCTCTGGTGCTACTCGCCCTGCAAAGATAACGCCAGTCTGCAGCTGCTGCAGATAGGATTTTGACTTAAAGCTCAGTTAAATAAACATTAGGTCTTATTCATAATACATAATAAGCACAGCAAACAAAGTTGCATTAAAGTTTCACAGTGTAAAACTTCAATCCGAACACCCAAAAATGCAGGAGATGATCACTGACTCGTCTTCCATTTGTTTTAAATTCCTCACTTGTTGAAACTGTTGAGTCACTTAAGTTCCTCAAAGTGCAATGAAAACATCACCTGCATCATCAACAAGTCTCAGAAAAGGCTGTTCTTCCTGCAACAGCAGAAGAAATTTGATTTACAGCACTGATCCAGTTCTACACAGCTACCATCACTCCCTGGTTGGGTGCTGCACCTGCTCAGGTTAAAGGTAAACTACCACCCTCCTGAAGGGATTACTGGGTGTAGTCTGCTGTCCATCCAAGACATCCAAAAGTCCAGAATATGGAAGCAAGCTAGAAAGATCACTGCAGATCCTTCCCACCCAGGCCACCAGCTATTAGCCGCTAGAAAAAGCTTCAGACAGTAAAAAAAAAAACATCTGCATACCATTCATTCAAAAGCATCTTCTCACATTTACTAGCACTCACTCGCCAGGTCTGAACAAGACTTTTCCCTCATACCTGTGTATTTTGTACTTGACATGTCCTACTTTGCATATTTCACGTATTACGGGCACACACTACAGTAGGCTACATTGTTGTAAATACCCTTTGCATTTAATTTAAATACGAAACATACGTACATACCCTTGCACATTGATCAGTCACATCCCACACTGCATATTTGCAGCTGCTTACAGAACAGTCATATACCCTGTTTTATATACTGTATCTGTGTCATTCTGTAACATTTGGTCCTCTGTGTCTCAGTATTTATTTGAACTACTTAATGCATGTATTGCATTTTACTTGCACTGTAATACAGCTACAATGACACTGCTGTGGTGTGTAAACTGTTTTTTCATCTAGAGGTCCATTCAGATACCCAATCCAGTTGTTAACACAACAAAGCTGCTGATGCAAATGCCACAGCTCTGTCTTTATATTTTTGATAGATTAATTCATTAAAAATTGCAGATGCTTATTCATTTCAACTTAGTTTCAACATTTCTGCTTTTTGCCCCACTTACAAACACTTTTTCAGCCTGGGGCGTTTGCTTAACTGGGTTGACTTCATTCCCTTCCTTTCACAGAACAGCTAAGTCATCATCTGTAAGCAAGACAAACTTCCGTCTAATTGGAGTCATTTTAAATACAGGCTGGTCATTAGTTTTAGCTTCAGGATAATCAAAAAAAGGAAAGTCATTTTTCTAAAGCCAACAGACTTCATAACCTACATACAGTGCAGGTACCTGGTCACTCATCGTACCAGCCACAATCAGCTGATCCTAACCAGACTCTCCCCAATTACTAAATACATTCATTACCAATGAAAAACATCCCCAGTTTAGAAATATCACTCTCAACTCCGCAGGAGCTCTATGACCCACAATGAACTTCAAGTTACTCTGATCTCGCTAAGTGAGTGACAGGCTGCATTCAGTGAATGTGTGTTATTTTATGTTATTTTAATGTGTGCTAGTTTATTATTTGTTTAAGTTAGGTCTCCCCCTGTCATACAGTGCTACCAAACTGGGATGGCGAAGGCTAAACAGCACATACTTTGCTCCACCTCTTCTCAAACTGCTGCTAAAACATTATTGGAGCTCAACACATTTGGAGAAGAATGATAAATTCTAATTCTGTTACGTCAGCTAACAGATGACCACGCTGGCTAGAATCATGCTGAGTGACGGCTGGGAGAACGAGGACAGTCCTGGTTCCCCAGTCACAGATGGCTGTGGCATTGGTGGGAATAGCAGTCTAGCCTTAGACATGTGCAGTTTCACTTTTACCAGAGGCAACATTTATGAAATTGCTATGCATCATACCATGACAACAATGTCACCACTACCCACCCAAAGGTGACACAATGCACACAATGACTTCGAAAACAGGTTAATTATGCACTTCCAACCTTCACAAAGATAAATAAAATGCAATGAAAAAATACAGTTAGCCTCTGAACGGCGTACATGTTCACTGCATTCCCAATACAGACACCTAACCCTGTTATTTTATACTGTGTCAGGTTTAGAAGAACTGCACATATAATAGGGAATACAAGTAAACTATTCATGAAGCAACACAGCATGTTTAAAAATTACAAACATAAGAAAAACAGGCAGGCAAAAGAGACAAAACAGGACCAGACAGTAAACCATAAGGCAAGATGAGAAAACACCACAATAGAGATTTTAATGTGCACAAATTAACAATGCATACCTCATTCTTTATCACTGTTTTCATAAAAGTGGTAAAATAATGAATATTCTAATACGTCAACCCTGTTACAAACAGCTACTTTCACAAAGCTAAAAACACAAACAGGAAGCAGGGACCTCTGATAAAACTCGATCTGCACAGATTTGGGGATATTTATAAAAAGTGAATTCATTGGTAAAATGTGTGTAGATGAAGGCAAGTTTCCAACCAGACGTACAAACTTCAGTCCAACTGGGCTACAAAACTACCAAAAATACAGAGTGTCTGTAGAACACATTTAGAATGGAACTGTTTTAGAACTAAGGGCTCAGGTTTGTACAGACTTACTGTCATCTCTCTCCTTCAGAACGATCGTCATCTTAGCAAACCAGTTTAACAGCTTCTGTATTTAACCCGACACAGAAACCCAGCAAAAATGAAAACTCACGGAATCTCTTCTACACGCTAAAGCTGTTTTTCACTTACGTCCCTCTCCAGTCTCTCTGAAATGATCTGATAATCTGCTAATCATACACTACCATACACTTAATACATTAAGCTTATATTATTGATCTCTGCTGAGAAGTAGCAGCTGGTGGTTTAGTTCTACACAGTGAACGGTGAAGAGGGCAGTAAAGAGTCACTGCAGCGCAACCTGAAATTAAAAGTGGAAATATTCACACTAGACGCATTTGCCACAAACTGCTGAGGTGAGTAGCAGCACACAGTCTCTGAGAAATGTACTTATTCATCCTGGTTATTCAACTATTTATTCAGCTATTTGTTTATCACTACTCTGTGTGTGTAAGTAAATGACTCAGTGTAGAACAACTGACAAACTTTTTAGAAAAATATATATTGAGACTGACAAATAGGTCTATGTATAAGCTAACTGAAATTAATTGTAAAATGATCATTATTTGATGACATATAATAGTTATTCTTTGACTGAATGTACACAGTGAAGTCCTGGGTGTGTTCTGTGACAGTGCTCTTGCTATAAGCTGCATTTTTGTAGCTCTGGAGTGTGAAGTAGCTCACATCACAAGCATTTTTGTGCTGAGAGATCCGATGAATGGGAATGCAGGTCTAAATTGGAGGAGAGATTAGTGGGTTCAGTCTGGGAGTGTCCTGAACTCCTGAGGTTTTTATGATATGTTGAAATGACAGCTGGCAATGAGAAAGAAAACTAACCCATACATTCTAGGAGGATGTTAACAACACAGCTACTGACAGTTGTGTCGCCTGCGCTGAACCAGAAACAGCGTTCAGATCCGTAATGTTTCCCCCTCTGTTACAGCTCACTGCCTGCTTCTGTATTTCAGCAAAGGACAGAGGAGTGAGCAGATGCTGTAGTGCAGCCTGAGGGGACAAAGGCCAGTGGCCGGCAGCTTCGAGCTAAAAGAGGTGAGCCAGGGATGCTGTACTGCTCTGACTGGCTATGGTCAGGTAGCAAGATGACCAATTTCACTTGTAATAATCATAATACAATTAATCATAATAATAATAATGATTAAGTACAACTTAACATAGAATATAACCAAAGGCACGAATACTGAACACTTTAAGCGTCATTAGCCTCACGTAAAAGTTGTTAAGCTTCTTTGAATTTTCTGGAGGTTTTGGGTCACTTCAGAGCGAACATTCAGCCTGCTGATCATGAGCTCTGTGTGATTTGTGTGGAGCTTTTTAAAGAGCATGGTGATCTAATGAATAATATCAGATATTCCTGATCAGCCTGTTCATGACAGTATAACACAGCAGTTGTATCAATAGTTTTTGTTGCACCTCCTTTAACTGTTTTTCATTTTTTCATAGATATACACTTACATTAATAATGTCTGCATGTTTTGTGTAAATGCTGTTTTAAATAAGTTGACCTCACTTCATCAGATAATATTGAGAAAAGAGAGAAAAAAGAGAACATCAGCAGGAGCCACTGGATTGGAAAGGACGTCTACTCTAAAGATGAAATGTAAGTGTATGTTTGATGTTTCTTTGTCAGTCAACACACTAGTCGAGACTTTAAACGGTCAGAGGAACACGATGTGTCGCCGGTGTTGACTGTGCACTGCATATAATCAGATTAATAACAACCAAAAAACTAAAGATTATTAGTTTTCCTTTCCACTATTTGTTTTTGTTACAAAAGTGCTTTGCAAAGAGTAGCAAAACATTTGAAAGAAAAAATATTAAATTTGATTTATATCAAATTGTAAATAAACCGAATACATCCTCAAAATAACAAGACATAAATGCTGTAAATTAAAGAATACAAAGTAAGAGAGACTCAGCTCCCATCAAATAAGCTGCAAGTTCCTTCAGGGGTTTTCAGTAAGCAAAGTGGGCTGGATGAGCTGTAACTCTGACATAACTGTAAGACATAACTCTAACAGGAAACCAAAATAAAGTAAACAACTTACATTTTCTTTTCCTGGTGAGCTCATGAGCTGCTGTATTCTAAGCTAGCTGGAGTCGATTTAAAGAGACAGTAGAGCAACTATCCAGTAACACAGGTCACAGGAGACTCAGCCAGCTTATGTTTGAATTTTCCCATTACACATTAAATGGGGTGGCTGAGACATCAGAATGTGACTGCTGCACTATTTAAGGTGAAATGGGAAAGTTCTAACAACAAGCTGGCGAACTGGAAGCCAACTTCAGCCTCTGTGGCTGAAATCAGGCCGATATGTAACGTAACTGCCCTGCAGTGAAGTTGAATGTTGGCTGTGAATTCCCAGCTAATGGTGATGCCAATGAAAGACTGCATTCAAGACAGTAAATGTTTAAAAGTAAATGTTTTAACATGTTTTCTACTCGTTTCTGAATTGAGTAGCTGCTCCAAACTGTGTAATTTATATGGAGATTTCTTATCCTGTGCAAATCAGCCAAACACATTCCAGAGGTAAACTGGCATTACCCACCTCACCATGGAAAACCTTAAATAATTAATGTCAGGGTTAAGGTGTGTGACTTTATTTCAGTGGACTGAGGGCCCAGTAGCAATATTTCTGTAAAGAAGGACGTTCCTGGTCATTCAGGCTTTTATGTCTTCCGAAGTTGAACATGTCCATTAAGTGTAGCTGTGTCAAAGAGTGCATTTACATGGACTTAACGACTGCAGAAATCAGATTGTGTCAGTAACTGGTTCAGTGTGTTTACACTTAATAATTTTAGAATCTTAATCATCTTCTACATAGAACCTTTTTGAAAGGTTAGCACCAAGGGTTCTTCTGTTGTAACAAGCTTGACATGGAAAAGAAGAGCCCTTTTCGGTGCTATATTGCACCAGGTTCTATTGAGAACAGTCTACAGCACATTCTCCATCAATCTAAAGAACCCTTTCAAGATACAAAGAAACCATTAATCACTCAAAGAGATCTTTGAGTGTTCATGGTTATACACAGAACCATTTTCTTTACTAAAGAACCCCTGAAGAACCATCTTTTTTAAGAGTGTACTACAAGATCACAGTCATGCTGTGTGGTGGGCAGAAACTGATCCGTGTCTTTCTGGATGGTAACTGTGAGTAATTTCTGTTTCTAGCACAACTGAATTATCTGCGCTGTGTGTCTGGAAACACTCTGCATTCAGATGAGGGATTTTTGAAAAAGCTGGCTGAACGAAAATCTGGCCTGAAGGAGGTGTCTAATGTGGAGGAGTGTGATGTCATTATTGGTTTCTGTCCTGTTGTTTCTCGAGCTGGAACTGATATTGAAGTAGCGCTGAAAAAAATTCAGGATTTATCAGGTACCAACTTTGCGATCAGACTGAGGCATTAATGTTCCCCCGCCTTTAAAGTTAGAATGATTTGGACGGAATGTGAAAATAATATGAATCATGTTTGATAATATTTTGTATGCATGCATGTTTTTCTTTGCTGCAGACACCAAGCCTGTCGCTCTAGTGGTTCTCCATCACACATTTGACCCGGAGTACATTGTACCGGACAGCAGCTGCAGTGTAAACAGAGAGAAAACTCTCACTGTGGACTGTGTGTTCCACGAGGACAGAGGATTCCTGAGATGCCGGAGGAATCAGGAAGCAGTAGATAATGTTCGGAAGTGGATAAAACTGGTATTTAATCATTTTCTATTGTTTTTTATTTAAATAATTAAAAACGTCCACCCACGTTTTCAAAATGCCAAGTTAAAATTTTTATTTATATACATTTCAGATTTGTTGGATAATTCATTGGATTAGCAATTCTTTATCATTCAAAGAGTTATATAACACATACTTAGAGAGATCCTGCACGTCATACAAACACTGATGTTTTGATCTCCCTTTTTAGGTAAAACCCCAAAAATCAAGTGAGCCAGCAGCACCTGTAGGTGAGTCTGAGTAAACAAGCATTAGTTGACATGCGACTAATGACATGCAGACACTCTGCCTGTATGCAGGTTTTGTCAATGAAAGAAAGCAGAAAAATCATTATGAGACTCATCATGGGTGTCATGAAAGCAACAAAAGTTATGGCCAAGAGAACTGTACAGGCCTGAATGCATGACCCCTAGAGTGGGGGGTCAGGGCTCAGGTATGTTGCAGGCATGTTTTGGGTCCACTAGTTCCTTGTTTGCCTGTGTTCTCATCACCATCACTGAGATGCCAACTGAGGGACTATCTTTTTGTAAGAACGGTGATCCAACCCTCCAGTACAGTTCCAGAGACTTGCACGTCAATCAGTCATGGTCCTGGTGATCTACCACTTTGCCAAGTTTAGTTCCAGCCCTAATCTAACGCCCTATTTGAGCTGGATTAGTTTTACCAGCTTTGCACCATTTAAGGTGGAACAGGAAAATTCGAATGAGAAGCTGGCCTCGTCTGTTTTCTATTAGCCAGTTTTGTTATTACATCACTGAGACGTGGATTTGAGCAGGACTGTTATTACTGAGGAGCTCAGAGTTTGGCGAATTATAAGAGATAAATTACTCCGGATTTATTATTGATATTACTATGGACATTGCAGATTCACACTGGAGTAAAGACACAAATTACAGCACGTCCCCAAGTAATACTAATGCCACTCAAAGCATTTATCAAAAGCGTTTGTGAAATGAATCAGTGACTTTTTGGTGCTGTGAGTAATTTCTGTTTCCAGAACTGACTGACGAACAACGGGCAGATGAGGAATTTATGAGCAAAGTGAAACCAAAAGTACCCGGCCTGGTTGAAGTGTCTAACGTGGAGGATTGTGACTTCATTCTGGTTTACTGTCACACTGTTTCTCCAGCTGATAGCAGTAGCACCACTGTAGCAGCACAGCAGATACTTCAGGGTTTACCAGGTACATAACTGTACGGTCAGACTGAAGCATTAATTAACATTATGGTGACTGTTGGTAAAATGTAAACAATTTGGTTATGGATTGATGGAATTAATTTACATTATTACATTTGAATGTGTCTCTATTCTGCTACAGACAAGCCTGCTCTTCTAGTGGGGCTCCATTACACTGATGATCCAGAGTACACGGTACCAGACAGCAGCAGAGGAGTAAACAGAGAGCACACTCTCACTGTGGACTGTCTGTACCATGAGGATAAGGGAATACTGCAGTGCCCGAGCAATCAGGAAGCCCTGCATAAAGTTACAGACTGGATAAAACCTCTGGTATTGAATCATTCAACACAGTTTAGTATTACTATTCAACATTACTATTCAACACAGGTTTTTATTACTGCTTTCAACCTTTAAACATCTATCCACATTTTCAAAATGCTAAATCCAAATTTTTAGATAAATACACTTCAGATTTGTAAGATAACTAATGTTAGATTAGCATTTGTTTATTATTATTTGGATGGGATTCCAGCGCCTTTTAGCTTCGGTAAAATGAGCCATAAAAACAGCCTATATTAGAATGTACCTGCTGCGTCATTTAAGATGGAACAGGAAAATTCAGAAGCTGGAGAATAGGAAGCCACTGCAGATCACCGTTTTCTGTGGCTAGAATCAGGCTGATACGTAACGTTACTGTTCCGTCTCACTTGTACAACTCAGAACATGTAAAAATTACAGAAAAAAGTTTGATTTTATGCAGTGAAGTTGACTGTTTGCTGTGAATACCCAGCTAATGGCGGTGCTAACAGCGCACTGCATTCAAGACAGAATGGTAAGTGATTAGGATAAACTAAATAACAGCTAAATTAAATGCTTTAACATCTTTTCTAGTCTTTTATGGAGGGAAGACAGCAATAAATCGAGTAGCTGCTTCATTTGTGTTATTTAGACCAAGATTTCTTATCCTGTGCAAATCACTCATAAACATCACAGATGTCCTGAGGCATCACCCTCCTCACCAAACTAATCCTGCCCGAATAGGGCTTTTACAAGTTAAAGTAAAAGATTATACATACCTGTATAGATCCTTCATGGTGTATAATGACTGATGATTTGATCTCCCTTTTTAGGTGAAAACCAAGTCTATATTTCAGAGGTGTAAGTCATACCTCACATTTTATTATGACTATAAAGGTTAAGTTCAGATAACTTTATTCTGTAGCACTGAATTTAAATCTACTGTATCCTTCCTCTTTAAACAGTTCTCTCATGGCTTTGCTGCTGTTTGCCAGCCTCATCCAAATCACACGCCACAGCTCCCAACCCCAAGGTGAGTATTTGGTCACTGCACTCATTCGGTACACGTAACAGAAAATTTACAGCACTGGCCTAAAAACAGTGATTCAGGCTTTGATTTTCACACTTGAAATAAATAAAACAAATTAAAAACTTCAAACTAACTATTCCATTTTCTCATTCTCACAATCTTTCAGTCAGTAAAAGAAAGTTGTGCACCATCAGCAAAAGAGCCAGCAGCACGTGCAGGTGAGTCTGAGTGAACAAGCACTAGTTCTGGAGCAGCTGTGTTATTTTATATCAGCTGTTTCTGTTTGCAGTTTCAGGATAAAAACACCTCCAAAGTCAGGGGCTTGTTAAATCTGAGATCCTAGTTTATTTTTTTTCTGGTTAATTTTTAATGATCTGTATATATCCCCATCAAAACTACTACAGAATCGCCCGATCGCATTCATTTAACCTGACCGCAATTATTTTACACAGTTTTATCACAGGAAACACAAGAAACTGGGTGCACAGTTGAGGAAAATCCAAGAAAACTATGAAAGATATGATCATTTTTTTTGTTTTCCACTTAGTTTTTATTTTTTAAGAACTTATTTTCGCTATGTTTCAGAAAATTGTATTTTTCTGTGCCTTTTATTTTGTCTACACTTGATTGAAATGCACTCTGTATGTTACCGCTACTGTAATTCAATTAACCAGTTAACGTTATTAAAGGAGATCCATCGCAATATTAGGGTCTCCTGTACTCATTCAATTTTCTGTGTGCACTAAAGGTTTTGCGCTAGCCCTGTGTTTTCAAGCTTGTTTATTGAAATATCTCTCTCATTAGTGTGAACTGCTGCACTCAAATCCAGCAGCACCAAAAGAGAGAAATTTCCACAATCTGAGAAAACCAGTGAATCACTACCTGCTTCAATCAGTACTGACTGCACTGAAATAATTCACGCTTGGTATTCTTTCTTAAAAAGTAACAAGAAGTACACAAAGAATTGCTTATTGTTTGTTTACTTAGCTGTGTACTACACATTCACAGTAACTGTGAGTAATTTCTGTTTCCAGAACTGACTGATGAACAACGAGCAGATGAGGAATTTATGAGCAAAGTGAAAAATGAAATACCCGGCCTGATTGAAGTGTCTGACGTGGAGGATTGTGACTTCATTCTGGTTTACTGTCACACTGTCTCTCCAGCTGAAGTTGATACTCTAATAGCACAGCAAATACTTCAGGGTTTACCAGGTACACAGATGTAAGGTCAGACTGAAGCATTAATTATCCACCTCAGTCCTGAGACTGAACACTTTAACAGGAACTATTTTTTATTATCAAATGTTCTCTAATACGTACTAAAAACATGAACTGTCCCTCAACAATTTATTTAAAAATAATGTCCATCAAATGCACAGGAAATGTGTAGGTTTTGAAAAACTAACATATTTCTTATCACCAACATGAGACACAAACCAATCACTGAACTCTTTTTGGTGTTTACTGTTCGTACAGCTGCATGAAAACATTCCTGAACTCTTGGAATGAGCTGAACTTCTTTACAGTCAGAAAACTAGATAATTTTAATACAGCTGGTACGTTAGCGTCACGCTAACAATGCACTCACTGGGTTTCAGATCACTTTTAGCAGCTCTATCAGCTTCTGAAAGCTGTAAAATGAGAAACAGTATGTTGTTGGGTATCCTCAGTTTGTCTCGTTCTCCGACCCTGTTTTCTGGCTGTAGACGGGATGGGAGGAGCTTTGTTACTCTAAACTGTCTCAGAGTCGGGGCTAGCCGCTCTGAGACTGTTAAAAGTAAAAAGATTCCCCTCAGAGCGGCTAGCTCCGACTCTGAGACCGTTTAGAGTAACAAAGTTCAACTTTATCACTCTAAACGGTCTCAGAGTCGGGGCTACACACACATTATCCACCCTGAAGTACAGCCAACACTCATGTCTGCCAGCATGCCGATTTGGTCTACAGAGCTACAATATCTGTGAAAAAAAAATTACAGCACACTGAACATTTGGAATGAAAAGGGCAAAGAGTCTGATCTATGTAAACAATTCAAGTATGGGTTGATGAAATTTACATTATTACATTTGAATGTGTCTCTATTTTGCTATAGACAAGCCTGCTCTTCTAGTGGGGCTCCATAACACTGATGATCCAGATTACACGGTTCCAGACAGCAGCAGAGGAGTGAACAGAGAGCACACTCTCACTGTGGACTGTCTGTACCACAATGACAGAGGACTACTGCAGTGCCCGAGCAATCAGGACGCACTGCATAAAGTCTCAGAGTGGATAAAACCTCTGGAGTCGAATCATTCAACACAGGTTTTCTATTATATTTATATGTAAAACGTCTACTAATCATGGCTATTGTTATTCAGTATCTAACTCAAGGCATCTAGTTACAGATAACTTCATTGGAAGTCACATGGCCAGCTTCAGTCTAGACAGTTTGGACCTTTACTTAAAATGAAAGTCTGAGAACCTTACAGTAGTGTCAGTTATATACTGAATCATCATATACTAGGGATGCAACAGTACAGTTGGTCCATGGTTCAGTATGCACAGTTTTTAGGCCATGGTCTCAGTATGTGAGAGAGAGAGAGAGAGAGAGAGAGAGCACAGAAACCTGTAGGTGCTTTGCCTTCTCTATTTAAGGTGTCCGTGTCACTAAATAGGGTATCTGTGTCATTTCGTTTTAATTTTAAGTTTCTCTCCACGAATGTTTCATAAAGTTTGGCAGTTACTGTGCTGCTGAAATGTCTGCAGGAGGGGACAATGTAAAGGCCACTGCACAGTGTAGTAGCACATAGCAGAGATCCTCTACAGAGTACGGGCAGGGAAAGCCGATAAACGGCAGGGTCAAGTTCATTTTTAAACTCTGCCCATATAAATTAGCTGAAATAAAGCGTTCAGCATCACTCATCACGCTTGGTATCAGTTTATTTCCTCTTCACAGACTGTGAAGGCTGACTGTAAAAGGCTGGGCTGCAAACATTAGCTGAGGTAACGTCGCATTAGCTGTTTACCTAAAACACTGGCTGCCAGAGTCACCGAGCACTGCTGCACTGTCTGTCTCACTAGCGCTCACCACTGTAATGCTGAAGATGAAAGACTATTTGTTTTTGTTCCTCCTCTCTTCTTCAGCTTATATTTGCATACAGAGGCCTGATTGGCTCCAGGTAAATTCTGATAGGCTCCAGAGATGTTACGTGGATCTGAATGTACAGCGTGTGTGTAGCCTCAGCATTTTGAAAATGATTGGAAAACAGGCTTATAGTACTACCACCTTTACACACTAAACTGTAGGGGGCGTACTGAATCGTTTGATAACATGCCGTGTACCGTTGCATCCTTATCATACTAGGAATTACACAAACTCGTTGACTAATAAACCAACTAGACGAGGACAGGGGCAGAAATACAGCAGGTGTTAAAACTGCAGTGGACAGACAGGAGGAGCGAACAGAAATCAGATTTTCAGGTAAACACAAAGAACAAAGCACTTCATCAGTGTGGAAACATGCAAGATGAAACCAATTCCTCTTGAAGCTGTCTAAGACTGGGCTGAAATATAGGCTTGTAAGCCAGATTGGTTAGGTTATAAGAACTGCAGACTGTCATAGGAAAAGGGCTGTTTGACTGACATGCAAAACGACCAATCACAATGTTTTGTGCATCTTGTTCTTGTTCACTTGGTACCAACACCGTCAAAAGTCTAAACATTCAGGAATAAGCATTACAACAAACTTTACAGGCATCCTTATTCTACTTCAGGAAAAACAGAGACTAATTATTCAAATTATCATTGCAAATCTGTAGTATTTCTAAAATAGGTGATCAATGCATTTTCTAAATTTGCTAATTCATTTTTTGTGTATAATTACAAAAAAAATCCTGCTTACACTGCGGACCCCGGTGTGGATGTCATTTTGTCAACAGATTCTAAAACGAATAAGTGACTATATTAATAAATGAGTGTGATTTGTAGACTCACATGTTGTAACATGACTAAAAACCTACAATTGTCAACTTATTTATTATAATTTATACAAATGATCAGCTTCTGAGGGGACTGCCTGAGCTTAAGTGCATAAAATACTGAAAAATTGGTTCCCAGTTTAAATGTTTTGTTATTTTCTCCTTTATTTTAAGCCATAAGGCTTATTATTCAGTAACTACATGGACTTCAATGCAAACAGGCTGAGCTACTCTTAGGTTATAGAAGTGTGTAGTAAAACTTTGGCCCTGCCATTGGGCCCTGGCCATCTTAGGGGTTAAAAAAAAATTGTCCTAACCTTTTGAAATATTTTGTGTTTTTGAACAGCAAACAAAAAAATGACAAACTCCATGTTTTTAAATTACTTATTGTGTACAAACATTCCTTCTTTTCAAAATGGTACATTACACACGATCATATAGATCCTTCACTGCATATAAACATTCATGCTTTCATCTTCCTCTTTAGGTACAAAATCCTCATCACCCACAGACACGTGAGCACCTCATTATTATTACTTCCAGTTTTGTTATTATACATATTACATTTGTGAAAACTGACTGTATGACACTGATATTTGAATCAAGTCTATTGTCTTTTGTGTTACTAACAGCAACCAGAGATCAAGAATTCCAGGTGAGTATTTAGTCTCTGCACTCATTCTGTAAATGTTACTGTTGTATATTTACAGCTCTGCAGATCAGACAAAAATTAGTGTTGAAACTTTCCAGACATAAATAAATATTCTATTTTCTCATTCCTACAATGCTTCAACAGGTGAAAACATCTACTGCACTGAAAGCAGCAGACCTGGCAGCGCGTGCAGGTGAGTCTGAGAATATCAGAATTAGTTTGGAGTAAATGTGGCTGTTATAACAATTTCTGAGGGAAGCTTTCCTGATAACAGAGCTCCTAAATAAAGCAAATCCTTCACAGCCAACAGCTCATGAAATACAATACAGCGCCCTCAACAATTATTGGCACCCCTCGTTAAGATGTGTTCTTAGGCTTCTAATAAATTCTTTTTTAAAAATAATAATATAGGACAACAATGCAAAATAAGAGAAAAATCCAACCTTTAATTCAAGTGCATTTATTCAGTGGGAAAAAAATCCCACATTAAGAAATAATTCTTTTACATGAAATCATCTGTGCCACAATTATTGGCACCCCTGATGTTAATATTTTGTACAACCCCCTTTTGCCAACAAGACAGCACTTAATCTTCTCCTATAACATTTCACAAGATGGGAGAATACAGAGAAAGGGATCTTCAACCATTCCTCTTTGCACAATCTCTCTAAATCGTCCAGAGTCCTGGGTCCTCTCCTATGCACTCTCCTCTTCAGCTCACCCCACAGGTTTTCAATTGGGTTGAGGTCTGGGGGCTGAGATGGCCATGGGAGGAGCTTGATTTTGTGTCTGGTGAACCATTTTGGTGTAGATTTGGCCACATGTTTAGGGTCATTATCTTGCTGAAAGACCCAGTGATGACCCATCTTCAGCTTTCGGGCAGAGGCCACCAGATTTTGATTTAAAATGTCCTGGTATTTCAAAGAGTTCATGATGCCATGCACCCTAACAAGGCTCCCGGGGCCTTTGGAAGAGAAACAGGCCCACAGCATCACCGATCCTCCCCCATACTTCACAGTGGGCATGAGGTGCTTTTCCGCATACTCATCTTTTGTGTTACGCCAGACCCACTTAGAGTGTTTGTTGCCAAAAAGCTCTATCTTGGTCTCATCTGACCAAAGCACACGGTCCCAGTTGAAGTCCCAGTACCGCTTAGCGAACTCCAGATGTTTACGTTTAGGCTTGTAAGTGAGAAAAGGCTTTTTCCGTGCACGCCTCCCAAACAGCTTGTTGGCATGTAGATAGTGCCTGATGGTTGTTATGGTGACTTTGTGACCCCAAGATGCTACTCTTTGATGCAGTTCTCTAACAGTGAGCTTGGAGAACTTTTTACTTCTTTTACCATCCTCCTCACTGTACATGGTGGCAAGATAAACTAAAGAGAAATAGGCCTCTGTGTCATGTCATATTTATACCCCAGGGAAACAGGAAGAACTACTGAAAATACGCCCTTACGTCCTCTCTGTGTGTTTTCCTTTCTTTTCTTCGTCGAGTTGAACAGCTGCCCATCCTGTGCGTCTGATGCTGCTGCCTCACCCTCACAACCTGACCCCACTGATACTACTGCTGTTGCTGCATGAACTATTCAAAATTATTCACTTGAACCAATCAATCATTCAAACTAATTCAAATTAATCAATCACCCATTGTAGAACTGACTCTGTGTTTTTCCTCTCTTTCCTTTGCCGAGTTGAACAGCTGCCCATCCTGATGCTGCTGCTGCCGCATGAACTGAACTATTCAAATTAATTGTTTCCTTCACCTTTTACCCTGTTTTTGTACTATAATACTTTATACTAACAATGTTTACTATCCGGTGTCGACCAGAGGAGGATGGGTTCCTCTTCTGAGTCCTGGTTCCTCTCAAGGTTTCTTCCTGTTTATCTTAGGGAGTTTTTCATTGCCACTGTCGCCACTGGCGACGCTCATGGGGGCTCGGACCCGGATTTCTTTCTGTAATGCTCATTTCCTTGTAAAGCTGCTTTGTGACAACACCTGTTGTAAAAAGCGCTATAAAAATAAACTTTACTTACTTACTTACTTACCTTACTGCCACACATTGTGGAAAATGTCCATTTCAGCCACATGTAAAAGGATAAATGAAGTATAAAAACATTAACAAGGATCAGACATGGAACGGACTTAAAATAGCCGACAACCTATCCATTAAAATATGCCCGAATCTTTAGTGGTTTTATTCCAGTAAAACTGAGTTTTCAATTACTCACTGCTTGCATAAATGTGTTTCCCCAGAGTTAATAGAAAGGAACAAACAACTTGACCTTCAGGAAATGAACACCCTGAACAGCACAGTGGAAACAGCAGGAAAGGAGCTGCACTACATCAGCTCACAACCACAGTACATGAATGAAGATTTTCAAAAGCCCATCCAGGATGTTCTGAGTTTTCTGGATTCAGAATGTGAGGAGGCTGTTGTCTAGACTCAAACCACACCTATAATCAGCAGCGTCCAGCCCTCTGAGAAGAATGAGATGATAAAGATACACAGTATGGCTGTACAATGACTCTGAGGTATAGTGACGAATATTACAGCCTCAGCTCATGACTGCAAATCATATGGACCAATTTTCATAAATAGATACAACTAGCAAAAAGCTAAGGAGTGACAGTGTAAGCTGTGACACTACAGCTGAATAATTTGAAAAAAAAAGAAAAAAAAACGACAGCACAGTGGATCTAGGCTATCTAATTACTGATAGTATTTTTGTATTGGAAATTTGGCATTTGGCATTACATTTAGATATGCAAATGAGACATTCTAAACTTAACCCTCTGGGTTCTGAGGCCATTTTTACCAATTTTCAAAATTCATATATCATGATCCTCATATGTTTCATATCTAAATGCTCCGTTATCTTCATCACTACTTTCCAAAACCGCTGCAGCAGCTTCAGCAGCTGTAAACTCTCTGCACGCCGTTTCACACGAGTCTCCGATGTGGACTGAATGAAGAATGAAGGGTTTCCAGCGTAATTAGTGCACCTTAGTGACTTCCTGAGTGTCCATTGGTCAGTTTCACACAGAATGTAGACGGACACACGAATCCACCAGCTCCACACGGTGAGAGGCAGATGACGTGTATCTCAGCCCCTCTTCATAGGCTCATAACTCCAGATGTGAGTCTCATATGATAAGATGGAATGGAAAGGGCGACTCTACAGATTCAGGAAGTGTCTGAACTGGATTTCTGAGCTGGATCATCACAAAGATACAGACACAGATATAGAATTTGATGCATTAGTGGACCCCAGAGGATTACAATATGCATACATGTGCAATTAAAAAAAATAAAATAAAATTAAGTCTGGGTGATGATACAATCAAACAGCTTATTTCACAGTGAAGACACTCCTCAGAAACTATTTTACTGAACAGCTTATTTAAATTTTGTTTTATTGTTTTATCCAGAACATCTGTACACTGATATTATGAAACATTTTCAGGTCATTTTATAATCTAGCATAAATTCAGCTATAAGGAATACATTATGAAACCCTTCTGTAATGGCCTTTAGAATATGGTTAGGAATGAACAGGTTAAATTCATGAAAGCAGGTTTTTAAGAAGCTGAGTTTGTTGGTTTTGAATGTGGAGAAAAGCTAATTTTGAGAAGATCAATTTTAATAACGGGCCTCAGAGCTGCTGAGCTTTTCTGTGATACATGACGTGACGTGGTTGTGCAGAATGTGGGTGGAGCTAAGCCTTCATTAAAGTTGCTAAATTCAGGAAAAAACAGTTAGTTGTGATTGGGTGTGAATAATCAAAAAGCACTGAAATAAACATATTTCTGTTGAGTTTTGATATTTTTAACAATTACAACTTAAGAGACGCCATTTCTGCCTGTAGTATCTTTGATCTTTTATTGTATCTTCAACCAAAGAATGCAAAAACTGTTTTCAGCAAAATTATAAAAGTTCTCAAAACACAAAACATCAGTAGATCTAATCGTGCTATCCATAACCATAACCTGTGTTACTGTAAAGTATGTTGGTTAAGATAAGCTCAGCTTTGTGCTTCATGTGCGGTACACACTGATGTTGATTACTGACCTTATTAACCTGTCTGATTAAGTTTAATTAACTTTAATATTTCATATCTAAAGCACTATATTGTATATTGCCACATACTGTTGGAATATTATAGATCTATATAGAATTTACTGGATGTATGTTAATATTACCCTATGTAGTTAATAAAGTTTCTTGAGTCATCTTGCTTATGCAGTTCATCCTTTTCCCTTAGGCTTATTATTATTAACAGAATGTATTTCATTTAATTTCTAAAGAGTGAAATATGCACTGCTGTCAAATACAGACAGAGGTGAAGCCATGAAGAATGCATTCCTTTTCAAGTTACTTATTCTTAGCCTTCAATTAGATCGGTCAGTTTATCTCAAGATGCCAATCTGAAATATGCTGTGACTGCCCGTGCTATGGTTTTTAGATCATTTTCAGCTTCTATCACTTACTAATATAATGACGTTATGACACATATGACTCAATGTACAGTGTATTCCACAGTCTTTGTAGTAGTTTTTTTTCTTAAGTTACTTTTTAGTACTGAATCAGTAATGACAAACATGAGGTCAGGAGTGTGGTCTGCGTTAAGAAGATAAGAAGATAAGAAGATAAGTTAATCTGTAAGCATGCAGAGCTATAAGGTTTTTCACCTTTTCCAGTGACCACACTGTGTAGGTCACAGTGGTCACAAAGAATCATAATGTTACAGCTTTTTTGCTGGCTGTCAATAAGATATGTAAAAGCTAACCAGCATGTTTGCTACGATATTTTGATACACGTCCAACCAAGGGTAACCTTCGATTTATCAGAAATAAAAAATACATGTCTGTAAGTTATAGATCACTTTTATGCAACAGAATCATGCTTGTATTTAAGTACTACTTTTTGTTACATTTTGGTAAATTCAAGTAAATTAGTGAAAAGTCCTATAGAAAATAATACACTCAGGAACGTTTTCTCTGTGGTGTCCAGGTAGATACAGCTCTCCCCCTTGTTAGGAGCTCAGGAGGTGGACTGAAGGCCTAACGCATTAGATCACGGTTGGGGAACCTGGTACTGGACAGCCAGTTTGTTTTTCTTCTCAATAAATAAATAATTCTCGTATAAACCAAAACCACAGATCACTCTAAGGAATACCATTTATTTCAGTGGTTGTCACTCACGTACTGCTTGCATTGTGTCCCCGAGTTAAAAGAAAGATTATAGCTGACAGCAAGGAGCGGTCAGTGTATATCTGGGATAGATCTTCTTTGCATGTATGAGGATACGTGTTTGAGAGCTGTTTGAGAATACATACTGACCAACTCCATAGAGAACTATGAGTGTGATGTTGCAGCATGCCTGAACTTCAGGGAAGGATAGCAGTGCTGGAGGAATATCTCAAAGAGACTAGTGGCAACGAGGAACCACCTCAACAGCGTGGTCCCGAAGGGCCAGGACTGCGCCACAAAACCGATGAGCAAGAGCATCATCATGGACCAGAAAGAGAATCACCACTAAAACCTACCGTCTGCTCAGTATAATGATGACTTCCCATGAGAAACGTATGAGATACAGCTGGACTCTGGAGGTGCTGGTGGTGCATCTGTCTCACAAGAAACTTTCCTCCATGTGGGACCACATATGCCTTCTATCAGCTCAACGGGCTGAATACAGCACAGACGGCACAATTTGGATGCCAGAAAGACACCACCTACCTGGAGTGGTGGAGCTGAGACCATTAGCTAACTAGTTTTCCTTCTTTGCTTGGCAGACAGACCCCAAAGGACCCCAGCCACCATCAGGAAATCCAGGAACACCTGGCCTTCCGGGCCCTTCTCTGGCATCTCACGTTAGAGAAGCTGGTCACGCAGCACCTGATGACAATAACCTACCACAAAAAAACAAAACCAAACAAATGAATAAAGCTGAATTACTTTACCCTCCGATCTCAGATATAAATAAACAAACAATCCCTTGTCAGACACTCCAGGCATTTAAAGTTCAAAGCTCACATTTGATGAACAAACTGTAGCTGGTGATTAGGTTGTGCTGTTCTGCACAGTGAACTACAGAGGGCAGTAAAGAGTCTCTGCAGTGTAAAATTTAAACAAAAGTGGAAGTATTTGTATCGCACATATTTGCCAGGAACTGCTGGGGTGAGTAGCAACAGTAAGACTTTGCCCCTAAATATAACGGTTTCTTCTGTTTGTTTAACTATTTAATTACCTGCTTATCATCAGTCGTATGCGTGTGTTCTTCACTGCTTGCTTTCTTCTGATTTCTGTCCCTGTGTTAATGCACTGCAGTGTTTTCAATTTTTACGCATTGTGTTTTATCACACATCTAAAACAGACAGCATTCTAGAGACTCACATTTAACCAGACATACAAAGACATAAATACAGGCATTTCTTTATCTTAGTCTATTAATGATGAGTGAAAATAAGAGACTACAGCTCTCACTCTGAGGAGGACGTCAGTAAGAGCCCACTGGAGAGGATGAATTCTTTATTTGGCTCCAGTGAAAAGGTCACAGGTGAGCGTTTATTTGATGTAGATTAGGTATTTCTGTGTCAGTTAACATGTCGATAGGAAAATTTAAAAGGAAGTGACATGAAGTGCTGTTTGTGTAGCCTGTGCTGTACACACTCTAGGAGGAGAACGAGCAATGTACTGCTAATGAAGCTGAAATAAACCCCTTATTTCATGGCTGTGGCTTGTTTTAGCTAGTTAGGTAAACTATAAATGAAGGTTAAAACACCTAAATAAAGGGTAAACAAACTATTCATCACCAGCCATGTTGGAGGATGTGTGTGAGTGAGGAGGCCTATCAGACACACAGCTTTTGGGAATGTAATAAATTGCAGTCTTTTTAGGAAAATGCATATGCTGTGATTAAAGACATTTTGGTCTATTTAGTTCCCAAAGAACACAAAGTGATGTTCCTTGGAGATTAATGACCATGTTATACATAACAACAGACATTAAGCAAAGATACTACTGATAGCAAGCAAAAGAGCAATAACAAGATATTAATAAGACTGGACTTCCTTCTACAGAATGGGCAGAAACTGTAATTGCCTGTAATTAAATATACTAGAAAAAATGACTTACGTTTGAGTGAGAGAAAAAGTATTTGTTAATAGGCAAGAAAAAGGCTGATGTATGAAAACATGAAAACTAACATGTGGATTAACTGACATTAACACAAGGACATTACATGTGTGTACACACTCCTCAGCTAATAAACAGATCTTTGCAATCATAGGCAACCCTTTTATTCTCTTCACGACTCCTTTACTTCCCTTCGATGTTCTGATTGTAACAAACCATTTATTGCGTATACATTAAAAAATTCAATAAACATTAAAGTGTCAAAACATCTATAAACACAATACGAAACAGTGTTTAACTGCAGTCAGATATATCAGTTAAATGTATCACTAGGCAGGCCTCCATGAGGAATTTTATACTATAAATTTGATAATACTTTCAGGTGTTTGCCAATGATCAGTACTATTTTTTTTTTTAATTAATTAAAAAATGCACACTTTTAGAGGCCCACAAACAGAAATAAATTGAACAAATGCATGTAAAACATGATTAACTGAGATGCACAAGAAACAAAACACTATTAATATTAATTAACTCAGCATTAATACATTCTTATATTCTGTCCATTCCAGTCATGGAAGCCAAAAAATTGTACTACATGCAATAAAAAATTATTGATGGACACAAGGCAACCTACAACTCAGGATTCAGTAATGTAAAAATTATGTAGCAGCAGCTTTTTTTGCAGGAAATTAAATCACCACGTACATCACAAAATGCAGAGGTCCATGCAAATCTAGCAAATGTGTGATGAAGAGCAGCAAATCATAATAATTGTATAATATGTATAATTCTGAGATTATACAATGATTATTAGAGTTCTCCCATTACTGCAAACGTAAAAACTGAGGTTTATATTAGAAGTGTATTAATCTTTCTGAAGACTCATGTGGAATCATTTGAAATTGTCTTTGCCTACTGTTAGTGATAAAAGCTCTTCAAGAGATTTTAATTTAACCACATGAACATGACGAGCCCTGAACCAGAAAAAATAAATAAATAACATAACAAAATAAAAAAAAACACTGCTTGTTTATATCTGACGCATTGTGCATGTCCTCATAGGCAACAGGAACATAATTTTATCAGTTTCAGCATGTAGAACCGATCTCTAGCCAGAAAATATCTAAAATAATGTGAATCCGTTACTTTTGAGATTGCTTGCCTTTTTATTAAAGTCATATAATTAAAACACTTTTTCAATTACAATTTAAGTTAACTTTCTGTGCTTTGAGATATTGTGTTTCACAGTCATCAATCTCACCTTCTACAAAAAGGCCAAATCTAAAAATCCATATGACCATAAAGTTAAAAGACCAATCTGGTACACTCTCTGCTTTGAAGACCCTTCATCAATAATTATTATAAAAAGAGGATGTTCTAAAAACTGACTGTGTTCTTTCTGCTTAAAAGCCTGTATTGGTTTACAGGACTTTATATCAAAGAAATAAATCATTAACGTGAAAATTAAACCAACTTTACCGCTCGTGAGATTGAGTTGCTTTCTTTTCACATTTCAGAACTGTTAGTTCATGTTAGTTCACTTTAGCAAGTTAACGGTATCAAAGTTTGATTCATAGCTAGACAAACCGTAGACTTTTTATGTAGCAACAAACTTGAACATAAGAGCATAAATACTGCACAACTTAGTTATGCCAATAAAAATAAATCACTAACTAGATTGACTGAATAAAACGCAGCGCTGCTGTGTCAATCACAAAATTAAACTCTTCAAATCTGCACGGTTAATGTGATGTTTATCATTCAAAGTTGCGAATTTCAACAAAATGTGAAGAGTTTGCATGCATAAAGTTCGAATAAAAGCCTGATAATAATCACTCTATTGTATAATGTACCTGTAATCTGATTAATGTCTCTTTTGACCGTTTTTGGTATCCTGATTAAGTAACACTGTTACATGTATTCCATTACTACCCAACGCTGCACATAAACAATAACGAGTAAATCAATAAACTTTTTATATCTCTCATTTCAGCCTGCGTCCTGAATTTCAGTTTTGGTGGAGAATTTTCATTTTGGTGCATCACAAAAAATTATTATTGTTATCAAAAAAAGGTGTTATTGTGTTTGACTCCTGCATGAGCATGGATTATATTTTATGTATTGTTGGTATATTACAAATCTATATGGAAGTATTGAGATGTATTCTTAATGCTGCTCTATGCATGTAATAAAGTTGCTTACATCATGTTGTTTGTACAGTTTTTCTTTCTCCTTACTCTGTACAGTTACGATGTGTTTAATTTCTCAGTCTACTACCAAAGTGAAGCTGCACTTCTTATGTGAAGAAAAGGCAAACATAAATCCATTAAGAACATATTCCTTTTTAAAATTACTTGTCTGTATAACTGCATTCCTGACGCTGTTGTCCAGAGCCAATGTGTGTGATCTCCCTGTTGGGGAATCAAACTGCAGTCTTTTTATGTGACAGGTGTAGATACTGTCCACTGTACTAATGAGGACATTTTAACTGTTACACCCCTAGAAATTATCTATAGGTCATTTTTAATTATAGCTGCACACACCTTTTAACAGAAATTACAGGTGTTCATCATTGTTGCTGGCTCTTGGAAATAAAGAAGGAGGTTCCTCAGCGCAAATGTTCTCCAAGGCCTCGCCATGTCTGTGCCCTGTGGTAAAAATAAACAATAAAATAATTAGCATTTAGCTACATGGTTCAGTAGCTGGCAATCATTAGCTTTCAGTTACAGACAATGCAACAGTAAAGCATTATGTACTAGGAACGTACAAAGCATTGCGTAGTAGGGATGTACCAATCTGATCTGATCTTTATATTTTCAGTGTACAAGGAAGGCACAGTTCACAATTAAAGCTTCAGTAAATTCACTTTACTTTCAATAATGTTACATTCTGGACTGATCTGTTTTGTAGTCCGCCTTTAAGAAAAAGACCTGCTGATCAGTTACCAGTAAAATCACTACAGTTTTATATGTGCACATTGGTACACACTCATATGAGAACTAACTAGCACACGGTTTTGTGAATAAGCCAGTTGTAGCATCCCTGTCTCCCTCTGTCTCTGTCTTTTTTACGTTTCTTCCTTTGTTTTCTTGTTTCCCAGCACCTTGTGTGTTTGTTTACATCTGCCACGTGCCTTTGTTTTCCTTGCCATGTCCTTTTGTTGTTATGTTAGCTCCTCCCCTGTTCTGCCCTGTCTTCACCTGTTCTTTGTCCCCTAGCCCCGCCCTCATATTGGTCTCAGGTGTTCCTCGTTTTTCTCTGTTAGTATTTAAACCCTGTGTTTTCTTTGTTCCCCAGCCAGCATTGTTTGATATTTGATGGTGTTCCTGGTTTGGTCTATTATGTTTCTCTGTCCCTGTCTGTGCTTTCTTTGTTTGTCAATACTGTTTTTTAGTTTTTTTTCTAGTCAGTTTGTTTTCTTAGTGGTTCCTGTTACCTTGTTTTCATATGTTCTCTATGGATACTGTTTACCTACCTACCTACCTGCTGTTTGAAGTATTTACCTAAGGACTCAAATAAAACACGCTCGCACATGTACCCCGCCTCCTGGTCTGCCTCGCCAGCCCATTCGTTACACCTGTACTCTTTTGCACTGCAGTTTCCTACTCCTTTCTCACATGTGAACACACTGTTACTGCTGGTGTAAAGTGTTTTCCACTTTAAAAAGCTATTTAGATTTATTTTTGCTTGCTGACTGACAACTTTGTTGAAATGTGCGAGGAGTGTAGCTATTCCTCATGCATCTTAATGCCTAATGCACCCCAAGTTATCCTGCCAAACAACAATCAATCAATAGAGGAAGACTCAGACGCCAGCTTCTCACACGACACAGCGTTTTGTAAGCTAAAGCTAAGGCTGTTGTCTGTGTCCTTGCTTGAAATAATATGCTGTGGTTTGCTGCTGATGCGTGCTGATATAATTTAGTGTGAGCTGAAAGAGCTCCAGTGGCTTCTTGTCAGCTCTTTTTCTGCTGAGAGCGAGCTGCAGGAAACGAAAGGAAAACAGAACACGAAGTGTAGCCAACACTTAACGCAGAGTAGCACAGTTTTATCACCAGGGATGGCATTTCTTATTCTAATGTATCAAGAAAACAATTTCTTTTTAGCTTTTCAATCTAAAATGGTGCACAAAGAGGTAAATTAAGCAATGCAGAAGTAAATGGGGAGAGTAGCCACATTATTTGTTGTTTATGTAAACGTTTAATGAATGGTAGTTAATACTGCAATCCCTGTTCTGTGTGTGTGTGTGTGTGTGTGTGTGTGTGTGTATGTTTTGTTTTTTTTTTGTTTTGTTTTTTTTTCCCTGACCAGAGGCCAGCTAACCATGTGGAGTGTGCTGGATTTTTCTTATAAGATGGTGAGATGCCTTTTTAAAAGATGTGAGACTGGCTATTTCAGATTGGTACAGAGTTGTTAGAATGTAACGTAGTTGTAAAGTAATGAGAATTCTGAGATTATTTTTCCCTGAAAATAAGCAAATATTACCACCGTTTGATCTTCTTGGAGCAGATCATGTGTCTGGCTAAATTCTGAGAGGTTCTCAGGATATGAGTCTCAGGATAACTCCATCACCTTGCATACAGCGGTACAACTTGATCAGAACTCAAGCTGGCCTTCCAGTGCGTTATGAAAAACTTGGTGCTGATCAATTCCTGTAACTCCTCTGAATTCTGCATAAACCTGTAAAGCAAGCACAAGAAAACAGCTTTAAGGGTTTGTGGGCTGAATGATGTAGTTTAATTTTATGCAAGCACACACACATTATTGGTTCTAATAGTCTGCAATTTACCTGGAACATCTTACTTACAGCAGTTTTTTTTTTTGTCAAATTATTGTCTTAATTAAATCTTTAAAAAATGTTGGCACAAATATTTAGCAAGTTGTATTTTCTTGTGTTTAATGAGGTTCTTTAGTGAAGATCCAGTGATTTTCTATGTAACAAAGACACTATATAAAAAGACCAAATACACAACATGGACTAAGACCTGATTTTTCTTTAAAGTGAGCAGGTTTTCAGTAATGATGTACCATTTAAGCCCTTCTGACTAAATACTCTAAATATAAATTATTTTTACAATTTGTAGTTTCTTTGTGAGTAAAATAAAATACAAAGCATCAGAAAATGTACAGAAGACTTCATGAAGATGCTTTAAGCTCTGTCAGTGAACCACATTATGACGCTAATGTTTTCACTGAGGGTCTATTCACTAGCTAATAAAACATTTTACATAAGGGAAGAAAAGGAATTCATTGTCAGTTTAGCATCGTATGATACACACAGATTAAAACATGAATCTCTTTAACTTTACATGGTGTTAATATATCAGTTCTGATCATATATAGTATGTATAATATATAGTTCTCACCAAAGGAATGTCTGAAAGCAGCCAAAAATGACTTCTGCCCCAAAATGGCCGCTCTAAAATATAACAGCTACTGTCTGAGTGATAAAGACAAAATATTTATCAGTTAAAAAAACGTTATAGCCAAATGTGTGCTTAATCTAGGTAAAGAACACAACATTAGCCAGCCAGCTAACTGCTAACAGGCTAATTAGCTGCTTAGCTAACGTTAACTAACTTAGCTATTTTGCTTTTAACGTTTTATATTTATTTTCTTCAGTGGGTGAAATTATATTTAACCAATCCTAACCAGCAGCTGTTAGGTAACATAAAGTAAATCGATTATATATCTTAATCATAGCGTTAACAGTCGATGTGGAAAAATAGGCACCAAAAAATTAGCTTAGCAACAAACCAGAGGACTGACAGACAGCAGGCTGGTGGCTCGCTAGCTAACAAGATACGTTTACCAGATAAAAATGCACCACACAGATAATCTAAACTGTCGGTGAGGTAAATTAACTCACACGGTGGTTCACAGTTCGATTAAATGACAAAAGAAGCCTCAATAAACTGGTTTTGAACGGACACTTCTCGTCGTTTTTCTCGGAGGGAGTGAAGCACAGCGATGGAAGGTCGATTTCAAAAGAATCGGTTCTTCGACTCCAACGCGTGAAGGAGTGTCGGCCGAAGACTCTAAGAGTCGAAATGCTGGGAGTCGACTCTTCGACTCTGTTTTTCATTGTAATTGGCTCCGTGAATATTTTGACGGAGGAGTGTTTAACACAGGGCAGAGGCTGAGTTTCAGTAGTACGAGTTTATTCCATTAGCAGCTTTAAACTCACACAAACGCTTTTTGTTCGTGCTGCACTGCAGCTCCACTTTCTTCGTGATCTGGGTCGCAATAAACAATGATCAGAATCGACACATGGAACGAAAACGAAAAACAGTATTTTTCACAGAGCTTTTTGTGGAAAAGAGGTCGAAGATGAGATTTGCTCCTTTTTGCCAGCTTCCTATTCAAATTTCCCGTTCCACCTTAAATGGCGCTGCATTTGCAGTCTGGCGCCGGCGCACCGCTAAGGTAACTGCTGCATCATTTAAGGTGGAACTGAAAAGTCAACGGCAAATACGAGGCCAACTTCAGCCTCGTGAACAGAGGAGTTTATCTGTTCTAGATAAACTTACCGAGTCAGAACTGTTCACAGTGGTGGTGATAGGAACCAGACGTCCACCTCTAAAAGCTCCCTCACAGAAAGTTCCTACATGAAATGGTTATAAATTCACTGCCTGATGACTGAGACACTGTTTTACATTATTTTATAGAAGATTTCAGCCTTAAACTCCATTCATGGTGGATTGATACATAATATGTAGGGCGCTGTGAGGCAAAATAGTCCCCAAAGAAAACTTATTATTTCAGATTTTCCACTATTTTCCATCATCAACATTCCATATAAACTCAGAAGACTCGTGTAGGTTCACTGGTGGTTCTGGATAGTAAATAAAATGTCTATATTTGTGTTGTAGTCATGGCGACCCCTGGTTCCTATCACCACCACTGTAAAGACATCTGAACAATTTCACACCAAACCGCTCTGAATCTCTATGATAACATCTCAAGGACTGAATTAATCTGGAATTTTGAGAAATTGGTGGAATTTCCTTTTAAGTATGAACCCTAATGGAGGGTTTTCCCTCACCAAAGGGAATTCATTAAGGGCGTATAAATTCCCTCAGACGTTTCTCTTAGCTAAGGGACAAGGTCTGTCTGTAGGGGTGTTTCATTGGTACATTTTATAATGTTCTGAAAAACATTAGAAAATTATATACATTTAAAAATCTATCAAAACAAACATGAAGTACAGGCAGAAAAGCATGTCTAAACACATACTGACGGTACAAAACTTTTAGCAGTGCGGCCTTTTTTACACCCTAGTGTTCTGTGTCTCTAAACTGATGGAAGTAAAGTGAAGAAACAGTGCAGTGGGTGGTCAGGGTCTTGTGCTATTGTGGTGGCCCTTCTTAAAAAGGCCTTATTTTTCAGGTTTGGCAGGTTGTGTGTTGGAAGGCCTGTGATTTTTGAGGTGATATATGTGATGCATAACAGTTTGTTAATGTTTGAGACTTTTACCATTGTAAAGAAACAGGTTGAGCGATGCAGTTTGCAGAGCGTCTATTATTTTGCAAAATAAAATTGAGAGCATATGTGGTCATTTTGATTAAAGTGTTTTCAGGTCATTTTTTATCTTACAGTGCACTGATTTGTTGATAGTGGAGGCACGGTGAAGGACTCTGACATCATTGTGGAAACAATTAACTGCCGCTGAGGGAACCTACAGAACCCACAGCTTCCTTCCTTCACATTACACGTTGTCATCTTCATCCTGAACACACGGTGGAGGCATCTGGCTGAGAACCAAAATACTACACTTTAGTCAGCTCCTCATTCGCCAGCCTCTTGTTTGAATTTTCCCGTTCCGCCTTAAATGGTGCCTGAGGTGGTAGAATGTAACGGTTACACCATTTAAGGTGGAATGGGAAAATTTGAACAAGAAGCTGGTGAATGAGAAGATGACTTCAGCTGCACAAAAAAATCAAACGTTGAGAGACATTTTACAAGAAACTAATTCCACTTTTGTGGAAACGTTTCCTGCTGGAGATGTGAGAAAAGTGGCTACAGCTGAGCTAAAGCTTAGAGCAGAGCAACGTAAGCCTGCAATGTTAATTTATATGATATATTTTAAATGTTCAAAGATGTTAAATGGACATAAAAAGATGTGGTTCCCATAGTGGTTTGGTTTTTGTTGAAAGGGTAAAATGGCTCTTCTTAACGTTTGGGTTTGCGACACCGGGTGTAGTGGGAGTGCAGTAGTCTGAATGGTCAGTTGGTGGGGGGGGGCTCATTACTCTGACAATCTAGTGTGGGAGTGCGCATAGTGTCTGTTGCGGTCAAAACTTTCATAGCCCCACTCTTCTACCCATTTCCCACACACACACACACACTCACAATCTCCACTTGTTGCTTTCACTTTCCTCTTCTGACTCTGTAAGCTGAACGTTCTGAGGGACTATCCTGGTTTAATCTTAAACTCTGATGTATCTATTTACCTGAAACTGGAATTTACACTGAGATCAAAGAGATGGAGACTCATCACACACCGTGTGCGCTGGAAGTGCGGCTACTTTACAGCTTTGTCTTCTTCAGTAAGTCTTTAATTCGTTACAGAGTTTGTATTTTGGCTCTTAAAAGTTTTCTTCTCGTATATTAGTATATTAGTATATTAGTATGTTGGTGTATTAGTATGTAAGTGTGTTAGTGTGGTTTAGATTACTGTAAAGAGATGGTTTCCATACAGATTAAATCTAGACTGAACTGTTGTTCGGTAGTCTAATCCCTTTTTGTATCACTAGCTTCTTATTAAAATTTTCCATTCCACCTTAAATGGCTCCGCAGCACCACAGTGTATAAAGTGGAACGTAACACTGGAATAGGACCCTGACCTCAACTTGGTGCAAAAAGTTGTAGCTGCGCGTGACTCGGTGTGGCGGTTTTTTAAATGAAGCGCCAGAACAGCAAAAAAGCTGAACAATGAGAGGATGTGCTGCAGATGTGAAGGTCAAACAGATATCAGCTCATCTGCCTCAGGGTTATCTCTGCTCTCATCAGCTCGCCCTCTGCACTGGTCATGGGTCTAACTGTAACTGTGAGAAACTCATCAGTAGGCACCATGGTTTATATCACCCTGAACATGTCATGATATGTGATTATATTTTACCGAATACAAAACAAAATGATTAAAAAAAATGTACATGATCTTTAATAATTTTTATGTTTAAAAATATTACAAGTTTGGCATTTTCCCATAAGAGTTCAGACAGAATGCTGACAAAGATGCTGTCATTTGTATTACTTTTCAAAGCTGAACATTACAAACCAATATTTTTAAATACTTACAATAACTGACTTATATTTTTCAATACTGAGCAGAACTTTCCAATATTAACAAGTACTAAGCAGTCCTTTCCAGTAATGACCAGTTCTTTTCATTACTGACCCACATTTTTTCAAAACTCACCTGAACTGATCAATACTTTTGAATATAGAGCAGTACTGATCAATACCTTCCCCACACAAGCCAGTACTGATCAATACTTTCCAATATTGATTTATACTTTCCAAGGTATATTTTTCAATGTTGACCACTTCTGAGCAATTTCTTCCAGTATTTCCTATGCTGATCAGTACCGGTCAGTACAGATCGTTACTCTGTTGCTGACACTGCTGTGTTGTTCCAGTCGCTCCTTTTGCTTGTGGTTTCAATCTGGATACGGAAAATCCCAGAATATTCCCATCTCCAAAGGACGGCTCAGCGTTTGGCCTTCGGGTTTGTCCCTTTGGGTCTAAGCCAGGAGACAGGTGAGTCCAGTTAATCAACCTGAAATTAAATGAGTGATTTGGTTATGTGATATTGGTGTTTTGTAGCTAGTGAGGAGACACGGCATAAATATAGCATCACGATGCGCAATATGTATCAGGATATTTAGGAAATCTGAGTATTGAAGCTTGAAAGGACAAATTAAACAAACAAACCAGCAGAGCTACATTTATAGAAGACTGAAAAACTACCAGTATAATGTTGCAAAAGCAACCTGTTTAAGAAGAAACAGGAGGAAAAATAATAAAAAAAAAAACAGTCATTAAATGAGATGTTAAATGTGGGCGATATCACGATACACAATATGTAACAATATATTTTCTGACATCTGATAAGTTTGCACAGACAAAGTACCATATTTTAAAAATACCTTCAAAAACTATGAATACAAATGATTTTTTTAACATTTCACACACTAAACAGCACTGATTAAACTCTCTTTTAACCAAACAAGCAGTTGGAAAGTGTTTTTAAGTGCTGACGATATTTATGATATGCTCAGAAAAGCATATTGGGACATGCTGTGATGGAACTTATAACGATAATGATAAATATTGTCATACTGCTCAGCTCTAGATGATGTAATATCGAGCTGCTAGTTACTGTGCAGTATATACAGTTACTCCACACTGGTTGTTGACGTTTAGAGATTCTCTATAATGTGTCTAAATCTGTCTTTATTATGTTATACAGTGTTCAGAGCTGATTATACCCATCAAACTCAAAAAAAAGAGCACTGCGATCAAATTTATCACATTAACAATAACATATCGGCCAGCTCTGTATGCTGGGACAGAGTGATAGATGCCATATTAGCCTGATGGTACAGGAAATGAGACATTCCAGAAATCTTTGATTTATTAAGTTAATTTATTCCAAAAATGTTACTCATTCATTCATTCATTCATTCATGTGATCCCTTGCAGCTTAATATGTCCAATTTTCCAATAATACCCTGCTGAGTCACGGTGCCGGGCAGTTTTAGGCAATGTTGTCAGGAAATGATAAAGTGCTCAGTTCCAGTACTGAGTGTTAGTGAGTGTTACTCCTCCGTTCCAGCCAGCAGACGTGACACCTTCATTTCATTACACACTACAAGAAACATCACACCGACAGCCGACAGTGAGTCATTCTCAACACACACTAAAGGGTCCATATCATGAAATTATCTGCATAAACAGCCTGTTCATCCAAGAGCAGTTTGGCCCCCCCAAAATTATAAGGGATAAAGAGAGACTGGAAGATGATCATATAAAAATGATGAATATATATATATATATATATATATATATATTATATATATATATATATATATATATGTGTGTGTGTATGTGTATATATATATATATATATATATATATATATATATACACGCACACACTTCTTACTCAGTTGTATGTTCTATTGATTGGTGTGTGAATGTTTTTATCTGCTCTAGATTATCACAGTGAAAGTTTGGGCCGTTTACTCTGTTACTGTAAATTGTTTACATTGCTAAAGGAAGTGGACAACCATTAAATCACATGATTAAAAAAAGGAAAGGGAAGTTACATCATCAAGCCCCTGCGGCGTGGTGAAGAGAGACGTTTCCCCCAGCAGTGAACACAGGCCTCACATCACAGCTGCACATTAACTCAGCTCTGAATAATTACTCATTTATCACTCTCTCCTGTCTGTCTGTCGGTCTGTCTGTCTGTCTATCTATCTATCTATCCATTTATCTCTCTTTTTCTCTCTCTTTTCTATCTCACTCTTTCTTGCTGTTTTTCTCTTTCTCTTTCTTTTACCTTTCTTTTTCTCGATCTTCTGTCTTTCACTCCTTTTCTTTCTCTTTATCTCTCCCCTATCACTCCTTCTCTCTCTCTCTTTCTCTCTCTCTCTCTCTCACTGCAGCGTGCTAGTAACGGACCCTCTCTACCATAACGGGACCGGTGGGGTGTTCACGTGTTCCTATGGCAAAAGCAGATGCGAGCCTGTCCATGTGGACGGTGAGTGCACTGGTCATTTTTGAGGTTCAGTTCATCCAGAATGTTTATAAACTCATTTAAATCATATTAATGGTGATGAAAGAAGCTTTAGTTAAAGTGACAGTCCATCAGAAAACTGAAATTCCCCCAATTTCCCCTTTATGGAACCACATGAGCCATCAGGCCAGTCTCTGTGAACATCATCTGTGGGAGGAGATAGCATGCTGCATGACCCCACCTTTAGAAACTGCACACTGTGGTCACACTGCCATGAATCATATCATATTGTGACATCATTAAAACTCTCAGATGTCTAGTCTGAGTGAGGCTGCAGCTGAAAGGTCACAATCAGGACAGCCTTAAAGGAAAACTTAAGCATTTATCAGTCTGACCTGTATCTGCTGCGTCTGTACAGTCGATCACCACACACAGGAACTTCTCTACGTCTGTCTGAACCTAAAAAGAACACAAAACCTGCTTTCATCTATCTCACTTATCACAGAAGTCAATGGGCGGATACTGAGCTCTGAGAGTAAATGTCTGAAATATGTGCACACACTGATTAGCCCCTTCATCCAGTCCACCTCCTGGTATCTACACTCACTGTCCACTGTATCAGCTCCACTGACCATATAGTTTCACTCTGTAGTTCTACAGTTACAGACTGTAGTCCATCTGTTTCTCTGCATACTTTGTTACCCTGTTCTTCAGTGGTCAGGACCCCCATGGACCCTCACAGAGCAGGTACTATTTGGGTGGTGGGTCATTCTCAGCACTGCAGTAACACTGACGTGGTGGTGGTGTATTAGTATGTGTTGTGCTGGTCTGAGTGGATCAGACACAGCAGTGCTGCTGGAGTTTTTAAACACCTCAGTGTCACTGCTGGACTGAGAATAGTCCACCAACCAAAAATATCCAGCCAACAGCGTCCTGTGGGCAGCGTCCTGTGACCACTGATGAAGGCCTAGAGGATGACCAACACAAACTGTGCAGCAGCAGATGAGCTATCGTCTCTGACTTTACATCTACAAGGTGGACTGACAAGGTAGGAGTGTCTAATAGAGTGGACAGTGAGTGGACACTGTTTAAAAACTCCAGCAGCACTGCTGTGTCTGATCCACTCCCATCAGTGCAACACACACTAACACACCATGAGTGTATTTAATGGAAAACAATGCAAAGACAAGATGTTTAATGCTGTACTTCTTTACAAACAACATTCAGTCAATCAGCGTAACAGATCTTTTACTTTACATTTTGATGTGTTTTCTGTGTGTCGCTGTTTAAACACAGCCTCATGTGGGCTACACTGTGTTCACTGTTGCGACTGTATTTCAATGAGAGACACGTTCGTAGTTTGGTGGAAAGCCATATCGCTGTGCATTGATTACATTTCAGGGTAGACTGTATTTACTTCTGACACAAATTCAAGATTTAGTTTTTTTAAGTTTACTTCCTCATACAATGTTTTTCAGTTATAGAGGTCAAGCGGTGTGAAAGCAGTGTAATAGACGGTTTTTCATTTTGCCACATATTCCACGTGACTATGACAAACTAATGTCATGTGTGCATTGCATTTCATCTTCTTGCCCTGCAGTGACTGCATTTCACTTTGGCACAAATTCATCTCTGTATTTCTCCAACAGAACCAGATACACAGATTTACAGCTTCATTCATAAGCATCTCTCAAGTTTTCTACAGAAATATACGTTTCACACAAATGTTTACTATCAAGATTCAGCAACTGCCCATTGACTTCTGTTATAGAGGAGTTTGATGCTGACAGGTTTCAGCTCTTTTATGAGTTTAGGGAGCTGTGCTGTAGTGATGGTGTGTGCTGATGGACTGTACTCTACAAACACAACGGGTGGAGATCAAAGACGCTAAATTATTCCTTAACAAAAGCTAGAATTTGAGCAGGTGTGTAAACTCAGGGTTGTTTTTATGGGCTGTTTGAAGGCGCTCAGCCGTTTTTCATGAGGTGAATGTACTTCCTCTGAAAACACTGCAGGGTGTGAAAAACAGCTTCTTCTTTTATGACTTGACTGTAACTGTGTGAGTGAAAAACAGCTGCATGATTTCTTAATGTAAAGCACCACATCATGAGCTTTTTCACACCACGCAGAGCAACATATCACTTCTTCTTGACTAAAAATATCACATTTAGGAATATAACATACTATTTTAAAGCAATAGTTCAGCTGAAACTCGCTGAACTCTTTACTGTCCACTCTTAAAAAATCTGGCTCTACAAGGGTTCCTTAGTTAAGGGAATGGCTCTATGTAGAATCATAAACACTCAGAGAACCATTTGCACACTTAAATGATTCTCTCCATGGTGAAATGGTTCTTCAGATTGATGGACAATGTGTTGTATAGGGTTCTATACAGCACCAAAAAGGGTTCTTCTATTATTGCAAACTTGACATTGTACACTAATGTTGTCTTACATTGATGAAAAAAGATGTTTCTTTAAGGGTTCTGGTAAAGACAGTGGTTCTACATAGAGCCATTAATACTCAAAGAATCATTTGCATGCTTAAATGCTTCTTTGCATCGTGAATGGGTTCTTCAGATTGATAGACAATGTGCCGTAGATTGCTCTATCTAGAAGTGTGTCAGAAACCACATAATCCAGGCTGTTCTCATTCTGAAGGTTAATAAACTCTGTTTTCTGTTGTAGTCCAGCCAGGCTCTGCGTTCGGCCTTTCTCTCGCCTGCAGTGACCAGCGGGCAGTGGTGAGTAAAAACAAGTCTTATTAACCCCTCCTATACTGGACTAACAGAGATTTTAATCCAGTATGAATCTGCAGTGTGTGGAGTTTTACAGTCTGACGGTAATAATTGTGGAGTGATTTTAATCCAGTATGAATCTGCAGTGTGTGGAGTTTTACAGTCTGACGGTAATAATTGTGGAGTGATTTTAATCCAGTATGAATCTGCAGTGTGTGGAGTTTTACAGTCTGACGGTAATAATTGTGGAGTGATTTTAATCCAGTATGAATCTGCAGTGTGTGTAGTTTTACAGTCTGACGGTAATAATTGTGGAGTGATTTTAATCCAGTATGAATCTGCAGTGTGTGTAGTTTTACAGTAATAATTGTGGAGTGATATTAATCCAGTATGAATCTGCAGTGTGTGTAGTTTTACAGTAATAATTGTGGAGTGATTTTAATCCAGTATGAATCTGCAGTGTGTGGAGTTTTACAGTCTGACGGTAATAATTGTGGAGTGATTTTAATCCAGTATGAATCTGCAGTGTGTGTAGTTTTACAGTCTGACTATAATAATTGTGGAGTGATTTTAATCCAGTATGAATCTGCAGTGTGTGTAGTTTTACAGTCTATCAGTAATAATTGTGGAGTGATTTTAATCCAGTATGAATCTGCAGTGTGTGGAGTTTTACAGTCTGACGGTAATAATTGTGGAATGATTTTAATCCAGTATGAATCTGCAGTGTGTGGAGTTTTACAGTCTGACGGTAATAATTGTGGAGTGATTTTAATCCAGTATGAATCTGCTGTGTGTGTAGTTTTACAGTAATAATTGTGGAGTGATTTTAATCCAGTATGAATCTGCAGTGTGTGGAGTTTTACAGTCTGACGGTAATAATTGTGGAGTGATTTTAATCCAGTATGAATCTGCAGTGTGTGGAGTTTTACAGTCTGACTATAATAATTGTGGAGTGATTTTAATCCAGTATGAATCTGCAGTGTGTGTAGTTTTACAGTCTATCAGTAATAATTGTGGAGTGATTTTAATCCAGTATGAATCTGCAGTGTGTGTAGTTTTACAGTCTGACGGTAATAATTGTGGAGTGATTTTAATCCAGTATGAATCTGCAGTGTGTGGAGTTTTACAGTCTGACGGTAATAATTGTGGAGTGATTTTAATCCAGTATGAATCTGCAGTGTGTGGAGTTTTACAGTCTGACGGTAATAATTGTGGAGTGATTTTAATCCAGTATGAATCTGCTGTGTGTGTAGTTTTACAGTAATAATTGTGGAGTGATTTTAATCCAGTATGAATCTGCAGTGTGTGTAGTTTTACAGTAATAATTGTGGAGTGATTTTAATCCAGTATGAATCTGCTGTGTGTGGAGTTTTACAGTCTATCAGTAATAATTGTGGAGTGATTTTAATCCAGTATGAATCTGCAGTGTGTGTAGTTTTACAGTCTGACGGTAATAATTGTGGAGTGATTTTAATCCAGTATGAATCTGCAGTGTGTGTAGTTTTACAGTCTGACGGTAATAATTGTGGAGTGATTTTAATCCAGTATGAATCTGCAGTGTGTGTAGTTTTACAGTAATAATTGTGGAGTGATTTTAATCCAGTATGAATCTGCAGTGTGTGTAGTTTTACAGTCTGACGGTAATAATTGTGGAGTGATTTTAATCCAGTATGAATCTGCAGTGTGTGTAGTTGTACAGTCTGACGGTAATAATTGTGGAGTGATTTTAATCCAGTATGAATCTGCAGTGTGTGTAGTTGTACAGTAATAATTGTGTAATGATTTTAATCCAGTATGAATCTGCAGTGTGTGTAGTTTTACAGTCTGACGGTAATAATTGTGGAGCGATTTTAATCCAGTATGAATCTGCAGCTTGTTGGGGAGGTGGGTGTGGCCAGTCACTAACACACACTGGCCCACAGTCTAGCTCCACTTTAAAAGATTCCCTATGAAGTTTCTAACACTCGAGTGCAGAGGCTGGGTGTACTTTTTCTTTTCACAACTAAATGTGGTGCATTTTACTGACGCACAAAGCGCTCACACCAGTGGCATAAGCAGAAATACACTTTTGCATCTGCCTGTGAAAAAGTAGGTTGGCCAACTTAGTCGATGCAATTTCCAATTGCTACATCCTGCAATCTCATTACATCAGGCTATAGCCTATCGCTAACGCAGTGCTGTCTTTACTCTACCTTTTCTAACACTGACGCCCTATAGTGATACAGAACAATAACAATCAACCAGAATGCTGGATTGACATACAACCCCATTTCCAAAAAAGTTGGGACGCTGTGCAGAATGTAAATAAAAATAGAATGCAATGACGTGCAAAAAATATATGCCCATTTTAAATTTGATGGCAGCAACACAATCCAAAAAAGTTGGGACGGGGGCCTGTTTACCACTGTGTTTCATCAACTCTTCTTTAACACACTCTGTAAGTGTTTGGGAACTGAGGAGACACTGCTGTAGTTTCGAAAGTGAAATGTTTTCCTGTTCTTGTTTCATACAGGATTTCAGCTGATCATCAGTTCAGGGGCTCCTTTGTCATAATTTTCATTTCATAAAGCGCCAAATGTTCTCAGTGGTGACAGGTCTGGACTGCAGGCAGGTCAGTTTAGCACCTGGACTCTTTTAATACAGAGCAATGCTGCTGTAATACATGCAGAATGTGGTTTGACATTGTCTTAATCAAGGCCTTCCCTGAAAAAGACGTCATCTTAAAGGCAGCATATGTTGCCAAACCATGTATATATCGTTCAGCATTAATGGTGCCTTCACAGATGAGCACGTCTGCCATACGGTTTCTTCTTTGTGTTTTAGAGTTTTACTTTGCATTTGTGGACTCAGTGATGAACTGTGTTCACAGACAGTGGTTTTCAGAAGTGTTTCTGAGCCCATGCAGTGATTTCCACTACAGAATCATGTCTGTTTTTAATGCAGTGCTGTCTGAGGGCCCAAAGATCACGGCCAGCAAATACTGGTTTTTGGCCTTGACCCTTACATACAGAGATTTCTCCAGATTCTCTGAGTCTATTAATGATATTTTGTACCGTAGATGATAAAAAGCAATTATAAATACATTTACATATAAATACATATAAAACGTTATTCTTGAATTGTTGCTCTATTTGATGGTGCAGTCTTTCACAGAGTGGTGAACCCCTCCTCATCTTTACTTCTGAAAGACTCCGCCTCTCTGGGATGCTCTTTTAAACCTAGTTATGTTACTGACCTGTTGCCCATTAACCACCAGGTGTTTTTTTTTAGCATTACACAACTTTACCAGCCTTTTGTTGCTCCCGTCCCAACTTTTTTGGAATGTGTTGTTGGCATCAAATTCAAAATGGGCAAATATTGTTAAAAAAACAATAAAATTTCTCAGTTTCAACATTTGATATGTTGTCTTTGTACTATTTTCAATTAAATATAGGGTTTAAATGATTTGTACATCACTGCATTTCATTTTTTTTTAATTTTGCACAGCGTCCCAACTTTTTTGGAAATTGGGTTGTAAAAGCCAGCACTTCACTAACCAACAGCACTCTTCATTATAAAGCACTCACGTCTGTCCAATGAAGACAACATAACCGAGTTAAAATCAGTCAGACAGCTGAGATGTACAGAGATGAGGAAAAACCACACGGCATACTTAAACACCCAAAATTAGCCGTCCTTGGTTAGAGTGTACAGCCATGCAGGCACGAAAAAATATGCATATCTTACCGTTGATGACTCGATGCATATAAGTAGATGTTTGCTTTGGCGTTTTAACAGTGCGTTTATCTGTGTAGCTGGTTAACGAGCACTGCAAACACCACAACTCCACGACTACTGACAGCAACGTTATGATAATGTGTTTTTGGCTTTGGATGGGTAGAGAACGACATACTCTACTCTATCAGAATCTTTTACACTTTTTTAACAACAGCTGGAGCTACAAATTCAAACAGTGGTGCGCAGATAACGGCTTGAAGCAGCAGCAGATAGCAACGTTTACTAAGCAGTGATTGGAGGGCTGGGAAAATAAGGCAGAGAGTGTAATGATTTGATTGGCCATAAAGCAGTGACAGCACTCACAGAAAACAAATTTCACTGTTTCTTTACAAAATGCAGCTGAATAAATATTCTGTCCCTGTTTGTTTTGGTGGTCCTATGATCAGTCATGGCGGTGGTCCCTGCAGCTGTAAAGACGATACACTATTGCGAAAAACTCACGCGCTGAAGCAGGACTGAAACTGATGTAGAAACTACCTCGAAGTTGGAGAAGTTGGTACTTTCGCTGTTGAGTTCTGGCCTCTTTGTTTGTCTTTCGGAAGGAATAAGAAGTGACCAATGTTTAAATGGCTAACAAAAATGATCTCCTGCGACAATCTTGCAATTTAGTTTGCTTTAGGGTGTCAGTGATGTCTTGTGGGAGATGGAGAAGATTTATGAACATTAAATGTGTATCATTTGTATGAAAGATGTGAGTCAGTGTTTTTCAGCGGGCACTAACCATTTTCAGGCCACGCCTGCTGAAATGTACTGAGCTGGGGTCAGTTTTGGGCAGTTTAAGACAGAAAGGAAATCCCCTTATATTTCTATTGTTTTCTTTGAGTGCCTCTCTCTCTCTCTCTCTCTCTCTCTCTCTCTCTCTCTCTCTGTCTCTCTACAGGGCCAGTTCACACTTCTCTTTCTGTCTTTCACTTCCTCTGTAACACACCATTAAATTCTGTCCAGTGTATTTAAGCTCTAAAGGAAGCAGCTGTAATTCACTCACACTCACCGCACACTCTTAATGATGAAGGTGCCAAACAGGGTTCTTTGGTATGAGGCTGTGCACTCTTAAAAAGCGTCAAAGAACCTTCTGCATGATTAAAGGGTTCTTTGCATCATGAAATGGTTCTTCAGATTGATGGAGAATGTGCTGTATATGGTTCTATATAGAACCTTTTTGAAAAGGGTTCCATAGAGCACCAAAGAGGGTTCTGCTATTGTTACAAGCTTGCCATTGCACCAATGGTAAATGATGTTTGGTGCTATATAAAGATACATTTATGCATGCAAATGTTTTTGGAGTGTTAATGACTCTTTAGAGAACCATTGCCTTTATTAAAGAACCCTTGAAGAACCATCTTTGTAAGACTGCACTCACATCTATTTGTTTCATTCTTGCTAATTTACTGACTGTTTATACTGATTTGTTATTAAGACCATTAAAAGCTTAATGTTCTGCCATTTTGGGCTCGGGTCATTTATATTAACACTCTCAGAATAAAAAGGTTCTAAACTGCTGCTGGAGTGGAACCCTCAAGGGAACGTCTTCAGTAACTTACATTCTTAAAAAGATGGGGTTTCAAGGGTTTTAGTAAAGAAAATGATTCTATTCAGAACCATAAACACTAATTGCACGATTAAAGACGCTTTGCGTTGTGAAATGGTTCTTCAGATTGATGGAAACTGCTGCACTTTAGATGGTTCTACATAGAACCTTTTTGAAAAAAGGTTAACATAACTGTTTTCTTCACTAAAGAACCCTCAAAGAACCATCTTTTTATGAATGTAGAAACCTTACATTTTGGTTCCTTAAAGAGCCTTTCAGTGGGTTCTTTAAGGAATTGATTTTGTAAACGAGATGTTTAAGTTTAAAGATGCCCCACATAATGTAAAGTTCTATACCCCCCTCATATAGAACCGTATGTCCAAGCCGAGAACCGTTTAGCAACCTTAATCTTACCCAGTGATCACACACCCACACAGACACCTCTGAACTCTGAAGATTCATCACTCTGTTTGTTCTTCCTGTAAAGGTTGAGGACCCCCAGAAAATCCCCTCCAACACATACATACACACACACCTACACACACACACACACATACACACACACACACACACACACACACCTACACACACACACACACACACACACACACACAATGACTGCTGACTTTGATATTATTAATGACATTATAAGTGTAATTGTGTTATCATCACCCTCCCCTCACTCCGCCCACACAGGTTCTTTTTCCTCTATTGTTGGAAACATGAACAGTCACAAAAACTCCACCCAATCCACCATGACACTGTGACACAAAATAAATATCATTAGAGATCAATAACCGACTCTAAATGTAGGTATTGTGATATAAACTGAGTCTGTTCTACAGTTTCTCATTAGGCTGAATGAATAACCGACTCTAAATGTAGGTATTGTGATATAAACTGAGTCTGTTCTACAGTTTCTCATTAGGCTGAATGAATAACCGACTCTAAATGTAGGTATTGTGATATAAACTGAGTCTGTTCTACAGTTTCTCATTAGGCTGAATGAATAACTGACTCTAAATGTAGGTATTGTGATATAAACTGAGTCTGTTCTACAGTTTCTGATTAGGCTGAATGAATAACTGACTCTAAATGTAGGTATTGTGATATAAACTGAGTTTGTTTCTCATTATGCTGATTGAGTCCAGGTTCCAAACGTTTGAATGATGATTTTGAAATTTGAATGGTAGTTTTCCACTTTGAAATGTAACACGGTTGTATATATTGTATACATTATCTATCAATTATTATAAATCAATATTTTATCAATATAGATATATTATCTAGCTATATGTACATATATGTTAAACTGTTTATTAAAATTTTCTCTGTCTCTCTCTCTCTCTCTCTCTCTCTCTCTCTCTCTCAGGTGTGTGGTCCTCATTTGGTTCAGAAGTGTGAGGGGTTTAACTATCTGAATGGGATTTGTGCCGAGTTTAATCCTGACATCAGTCTCTCTCAAAAACTCAGACCTGCTTTCCAGGGTATCTGCACTTTATTAATGAAACATATATATATATTTATGTGTGTGTGTGTGTGTGTATATATGTATATACAGACTCTAGTCCATCTGTTTCTCTGCATACTTTGTTAACCTGTATTCATGTATAATATTTATGTAATTATATCAAATTAATGTGTGTTTCAGAATGTCATGTGATCCTCCCAATGGATGCAGTGATCCTGTTCGATGACTCCTTCAGCATTTCAGATGAAGATTTCAAAAGAATGATTCAGTTTATTAAGGACATAATTAAGGCTTTCATTAAGGATGATCGAGCGCAGGTGTGTATGTGTGTTGTAAATTATTTTTAAATAATTTTTTATTAGTTTTAATGTGGCAATTCTGAAAAATAAGGTAGAATTGACGGTGCCCACAGTTTAACACAATCATAGTGAAACAGCAGTAAAGGCAAAGCTGATCTCAGATTAGAATCTCACTCGAATAACTGAAACAACAAAAGCGTCTTGCTGCTGTAATCAAGACATCACTGTATTTCTTGGTAATGTTTTAGCTTGTGTTCACCTTGCAATCCTGCAGTCACTGCAACAGAGTCAAATATCAGTTTAATTGAATGACTGGTTTCTGGTTTGAGAGATTTGTTTTTATTTCCTAAAATGCATCATCATCATCATCATCATCATCATCTCACAACCAGAACTTGGATTCACAAACATGTCTTAAGAGAGGAAATCCTCTAAAATGTACCTTAAGAATTCTTTGAAAAACTTCTTAAGAATTTTCTATGTTTCTTTCTTAACTCTAATAACTCTTAGTATTATAGGAACATGTGGTATTCCTGAAAAAATATATGTTCTCAACCATTTTCCCACCCTTATGACAGAGTCACGCTTGTCTTAGACTTTACGAATTGACAGGGAAAACTTCTTAAATGGTAGCTTATTATAATTGTCACAGAATATAATTGTATTTTAAAAAATCTGCAACATAATACTGATAATCTACATGACAACATAAGCTATATGCAACAATACCTATAGCCCACATATGAAAACAATCATAATAAGATTTTCTTAAGAGATTATTTGAGAACTATTTTTATGAGGACTGTATTTATTTAGAACATTCATATGAACTTCTTAGTTTTTGACTTGAGGTCCTTTGTAAGTTTTTTCTTAGGAAAGCTTTCGTGAGTCGAGCCCCAGGTGAGTTAGTGTGTATATCGTGTGAGCTTTTTTCATGTAATAAATGTGTGTGTTTGTCTCAGGTGGGCGTGGCGAAGTTCTCCACGCAGGTGTCTGCTGTTTTCAACTTTGAGAATTACGCGTCAAAACGAGACGTAGATGAACTAATGAAAGGCGTTTTACACTCTAAAGGACACACGCACACTACCTCCGCCATCCGCTTTGTACTGTGAGTACACACATACACACACACACACACACACACACACACACACACACACACACACACACACACACACATTTAAATAAACACACATTCTTACAAAACCCTTGCAACCACCTCGAACACCATAGCAACCACCAAGCAACTCCCTTAGCAACCACCTAGGACACCATAGCAACCACTGAACAAAACATTGGTGACCACCATGTATACCATATCAACCACTTAACAACATATTAGCAACCATCTGCAATACCATATTAACTAATTAGCAACACCACAGTAACCACACTGAATACCATCGGAACCATTTGGCAACACCCTAGCAACCATTTTATGTACGATGGCAACCATCTTGCAACACCCAAGAAACGTGGGTATTATGGATATTATAATAACCACCTGGCAAAACCAACTGGAACACCATAGTAACCACCTAAAACAGTGATATAGTACCTTATTTAATCTCTCTCTCTGTTTCTGTGTGGTTTCACTCAGAGACAGTATGTTTCAGGAGAGCGTGGGGATGAGGAACAGATCTCAGAAGTTGCTGGTTGTGATCACTGATGGAAAATCCAACGACAAAGACCCGCTGGACACTGTAATCTCTCAGGCCAAGAAGAGAGGCATCACCAGGTTCGCCATCGGGGTAAAGACGCTGCAAAGACCTTTTACTCTGTTGATATGACTGTCTGTCAGAGTGACTGTGTGGATCATATGAACATTATAGAGCTTTTTAAATGAAACAGTAGAAGCCATATCGCCCCCTACACTTCCTGTAGAGTATAGTTTCAAAACATCCAGTTTCACTCTGGAAACTTAAGTTTTAGTTGTTTTTTAGAATTTTGTGATGAATGAGTCTCTTTCTCTCTCTCTCTCTCCCTCTCCCTCTCTCTGTCTCTCTCTCTCCCTCTCTCTCTTTCTGTCTCTCTCTCTCTCTCTGTATCTCCCTCTCTCTGTCTCTCTCTCTCCCTCTCTCTCTTTCTGTCTCTCTCTCTCTCTCTGTATCTCCCTCTCTCTCTCTGTCTGTCTCTCTCTCTCTCTCTCTCTCTCTCCCTCTCTCTGTCTCTCTCTCTCCCTCTCTCTCTCTGTCTGTCTCTCTCTCTCTCTCTCTCTCTCTCTCCCTCTCTCTGTCTCTCTCTCTCCCTCTCTCTCTTTCTGTCTCTCTCTCTCTCTCTGTATCTCCCTCTCTCTCTCTCTGTCTGTCTCTCTCTCTCTCTCTCTCCCTCTCCCTCTCCCTCTCTCTGTCTCTCTCTCTCTCTCTGTATCTCCCTCTCTCTCTCTCTGTCTGTCTCTCTCTCTCTCTCTCTCTCTCTCTCTCTCTCTCTCTCTCTCTCCCTCTCTCTCTCTCTCTCTCTCTCTCCCTCTCTCAGGTAGGCCGTGAGCCCTCTCGTGATGAGCTGGAGGAGATAGCTTCGTCTACTGACTTTGTGTTTACAACAGAAAGCTTTAGTGCTCTCGCCAACATCCTCAACCAGCTGACGCAGAAGATATTCGCTATTGAAGGTGATAAAAGGGCCAAGTTCAAAATACTGATGGTTTTACTGATGTTTTCGGGTGTTTGCCTGTTTTTTGTACTTCCAACCCTGCAACAAATGGAGTCTTGTCAAGTAAATTTATTTTAAATCTACTCAATAAATTTTACATTTATTTAAGGTTATTTAACTTATTTTCAAACATTTGTTTACTTGTTTTAAGTGATTTTATTCAGTAAAATTATTTTTGCTTGTTTTAAGAAGTGAGCTTGAAACCAGCTAAATTATCTGCCAGTATAGTGAGATAATATTACTTGATAAATGTACTTAAAACAGGTAAAAAAGTCTACAAATAAGCTAGATAATCTGACAGTAAGTGCCCAACCATCTCAAAATAAGAAATATTAGACAGATCAACTAGTTTTAAGATCATTTCACTTGACGAGATTCTATTTTGTGCAGTGAAACACTGCAGGAACGTTTTATCTGAAATCAAACTGAAGAGCGATGGAGAAACGTGGCTGTAGATCTGCTGTAACGTTCAGAATCTTTGAAATCTTTTGTTTAAGGATGTGATTTATTGGAAAACCCAAGAAGACCCCCACCCCTACCCAACCCTGTAAATGAGTGTTCCTCTCTATCACCTCTAGCTATAGTAATATTGGCTTCTTTCACCTCCTCCCACACGGCAAAACATCCTGTTTCTCTGGAAACTTTATATAGTTCGCTGCTATACATACTGAGGGGTCAAAACTGAGATGGCACTCGAGATAATGATTCTATTTTACATTGTTTCCGATGAGCAGAGCAAATTCACATGAACACGAGCTCTCATTAAAGGAACGACACTCAAAACAAATCTAAAAAAAGTCCTTGAAGCTTTTACATGGTCAGGTAAACTTAAATTGTGGTCTAGAATGAGTGCAGAACCTTCAGTGTTCCTTCTTCATTTCACTGCTCATAACTTTCTTTTTGTTTTACATTTTTAACATTTATTAAATATAAAAAGCTCAGTTTTTCAGGGTGGTCTCAGTTTTTTGGGCCCAGTATACATCAATTTATTCAGTTATTAGTAGAGAAAGTGGTTTAATATACTGAAACAGCGATTCCTAATGCCTGAAAGGTGGTGTGTGTTTGTGTCAGGTGCGGATGTGGGGAAGTCTATCCAGCTGGAGCTGTCTCAGGGAGGATTCAGCGTCGCTCTGTCAGGGGTCAGTAAAGTTACAGAGAACTGAATTATACAAAAAATATTCTCTTCAGTGTTTAATTTGACTTATTCAGCAACTTCTATGAATTATTCAGTATCTGCTATGAATTATTCAGTATCTACACTGTGAGTTATTCAGTATCTACTATGAAATATTCAGTATTCATAATCTATATTCTATGTTTAATCTGTTATGTGAGCATTTACACTCTGAGTAAAATTTAAAAGCACAAAATAAAGAAACAGCTGTTACTTGTGTCACTCCAGGAAAACATCGTCCTGAAAATGATTGTCTTTGTCAGCTGTGCTAAACACTCCTGACTTAAAACGAGCTTCTACTGATTTTATTCTAAAGTCAGAGATTAACTGACAAGAGCCTCCACCTCAACCTGAGCCTCATTACACTTTATGTCTGTGTTAATAATCACGGCTGTGGCTGCAGCAGCTTTCAAACACTTTGAGCTCTCAGTTCCAGCAAATAAGGAATGGAAGGAGTAGAAGAAGTAGACTTTAGCGTCACTGCTCAGTATAACTTTTATACAATGGAATGAAATGTGGCTCTTCTGAACACACACCAGCAGCACGTCACACGCGCCAGCAGCACGTCACGCGCGCCAGCAGCACGTCACGCGCGCCAGCAGCACGTCACGAGCATAAATATACAGAACAATAAAACATGACGCTAACCAGACAGAACAATATACAGTATTTATATATACAGTAAACGTGAATCCGTGACCCACAGCAGCCCTGAAAGAGTTTACAGTGCAGGGCTGCAGTGATGGTTCAGGGTGAGTGATCAGTCTACAGTTAATGAAGTTCACCACTTTATTAAAACTTACATAAACTGGCCAATAAAAACAGCCCCACAGGATCCCTGGTCTGATCTGATCCCTCTCAGTGTTCTGCTGATGATGTGGAACCGATGCTGTGCTATAAACACATTCTAGAACTGCAGCTACGAGCTATAGTAGCACACTCACTCAGTGGACCGCTGGAGATCAGATACACTGACCCACAGAAGGGTTAAAACATTGCAGTGAATGCTCTGGTGTGTGTGTGTGTGTGTGTGTGTGTGTGTGTGTGTGTGTGTGTGTGTGTGTAGGAGGTGAGTGTGTTCGGGGCAGTCGGAATGTTTTCCTGGTCTGGTGGTTTGGAGGAGAAGCGCCTCCAGCTGAACGCCTCCATTGTCAACGCCTCAAACCTGCAGGAGGACATGACAGACTCTTACCTGGGTTAGAAACCATTCATTCATTCATTCATTGATTCATTCATTCACTCACACTCACTCATTTATTAATTCATCCATTCACTCATTCATTCATTCATTCATTCATTCATTCACTCATTCATTTACTCACTCACTCATACTCTCTCACCCATTGTTTCATTCATTCATTAACTTATTTATTGATTTGCTCATTCATTCATTCATTCATTCATTCATTCATTCATTCACTCATTTATTCATTCATTCATTAAGTCTCTTGTTCAATGATTTTACTTCTTCATCCATTCATAAACCATTTATCAACTCAATCATTTGCTTGTTTATTTGTTCAAAAATATAGTTTAAAAAATTGAAATCTGGCTTTGACAGATCTTATAAATTATATATCAAAATAAACCCAACAGCAGCGTTCAGAAATGATCGATAGAGAAAAGCAGATTAAACAGCAGAAACAGACGCTTTTTATCATTTTTCTTAAACGGACAAAAACAGTGCTTTTTAAACTGCAGCATCAAACTGACCAAAACGGGCTGAAAAACGGGCTGAAGAAACATGTACACACATTTACACTCATCTACACTCATCTACACTCATCTACACACATTTACACTCATCTACACACATTTACACTCATCTACACACATTTACACACATCTACACTCATCTACACACATCTACACTCATCTACACACATTTACACTCATCTACACACATTTACACTCATCTACACACATCTACACTCATCTACACACATTTACACTCATCTACACACATCTACACTCATCTACACACATCTACACACATCTACACTCATCTACACACATTTACACTCATCTACACACATCTACACTCATCTACACACATTTACACTCATCTACACACATCTACACACATCTACACTCATCTACACACATTTACACTCATCTACACACATCTACACACATCTACACACATCTACACTCATCTACACACATTTACACTCATCTACACACATCTACACTCATCTACACACATTTACACTCATCTACACTCATCTACACTCATCTACACACATTTACACACATCTACACTCATCTACACACATTTACACTCATCTACACACATTTACACTCATCTACACACATTTACACACATTTACACTCATCTACACTCATCTACACACATTTACACTCATCTACACACATTTACACTCATCTACACTCATCTACACACATCTACACTCATCTACACTCATCTACACTCATCTACACACATTTACACTCATCTACACTCATCTACACTCATCTACACACATCTACACTCATCTACACACATTTACACTCATCTACACACATCTACACACATTTACACACATCTACACTCATCTACACACATTTACACTCATCTACACTCATCTACACTCATCTACACACATTTACACTCATCTACACTCATCTACACACATTTACACTCATCTACACACATTTACACTCATCTACACACATTTACACTCATCTACGCTCATCTACGCTCATCTACACACATTTACACTCATCTACACTCATCTACACTCATCTACACACATTTACACTCATCTACACTCATCTACACTCATCTACACACATTTACACTCATCTACACTCATCTACACTCATCTACACACATTTACACTCATCTACACTCATCTACACTCATCTACACACATTTACACTCATCTACACTCATCTACACTCATCTACACACATCTACACTCATCTACACACATTTACACTCATCTACACTCATCTACACACATTTACACACATTTACACTCATCTACACACATTTACACTCATCTACACACATTTACACACATTTACACTCATCTACACTCATCTACACACATTTACACACATTTACACTCATCTACACACATTTACACTCATCTACACACATTTACACACATTTACACTCATCTACACTCATCTACACTCATCTACACACATTTACACTCATCTACACACATTTACACTCATCTATACACATCTACACTCATCTACACACATTTACACTCATCTACACTCATCTACACACATTTACACTCATCTACACTCATCTACACACATTTACACTCATCTACACTCATCTACACACATCTACACTCATCTACACACATTTACACTCATCTACACTCATCTACACACATTTACACTCATCTACACACATTTACACTCATCTACACTCATCTACACACATCTACACTCATCTACACACATTTACACTCATCTACACTCATCTACACACATCTACACTCATCTACACACATTTACACACATTTACACTCATCTAGGCACATTTACACTCATCTACACACATTTACACTCATCTACACACATTTACACTCATCTACACTCATCTACACACATCTACACTCATCTACACTCATCTACACACATCTACACTCATCTACACTCATCTACACTCATCTACACACATTTACACTCATCTACACTCATCTACACACATTTACACTCATCTACACTCATCTACACACATCTACACTCATCTACACTCATCTACACACATCTACACTCATCTACACTCATCTACACTCATCTACACACATTTACACTCATCTACACTCATCTACACACATTTACACACATTTACACTCATCTACACACATTTACACTCATCTACACACATTTACACTCATCTACACACATTTACACTCATCTACACTCATCTACACACATTTACACTCATCTACACTCATCTACACACATCTACACTCATCTACACACATTTACACTCATCTACACTCATCTACACACATTTACACTCATCTACACACATTTACACTCATCTACACTCATCTACACACATCTACACTCATCTACACACATTTACACTCATCTACACTCATCTACACACATCTACACTCATCTACACACATTTACACACATTTACACTCATCTACGCACATTTACACTCATCTACACACATTTACACTCATCTACACTCATCTACACACATCTACACTCATCTACACACATTTACACTCATCTACACTCATCTACACACATTTACACTCATCTACACTCATCTACACTCATCTATACACATCTACACTCATCTACACACATTTACACTCATCTACACACATCTACACACATTTACACTCATCTACACTCATCTACACTCATCTATACACATCTACACTCATCTATACACATCTACACTCATCTACACACATTTACACTCATCTACACACATCTACACACATTTACACTCATCTACACTCATCTACACACATTTACACTCATCTACACTCATCTACACACATCTACACTCATCTACACACATTTACACTCATCTACACTCATCTACACACATTTACACTCATCTACACTCATCTACACACATTTACACTCATCTATACACATCTACACTCATCTACACACATTTACACTCATCTACACTCATCTACACACATTTACACTCATCTACACTCATCTACACACATCTACACACATCTACACTCATCTACACTCATCTACACACATCTACACTCATCTACACTCATCTACACACATTTACACTCATCTACACTCATCTACACACATCTACACTCATCTACACTCATCTACACACATTTACACTCATCTACACTCATCTACACACATTTACACTCATCTACACACATCTACACACATCTACACTCATCTACACTCATCTACACACATCTACACTCATCTACACTCATCTACACACATCTACACTCATCTACACTCATCTACACACATTTACACTCATCTACACTCATCTACACACATCTACACTCATCTACACTCATCTACACACATTTACACTCATCTACACTCATCTACACACATTTACACTCATCTACACACATCTACACACATCTACACTCATCTACACTCATCTACACACATTTACACTCATCTACACTCATCTACACACATTTACACTCATCTACACTCATCTACACACATCTACACTCATCTACACTCATCTACACACATTTACACTCATCTACACTCATCTACACACATTTACACTCATCTACACTCATCTACACACATCTACACACATCTACACACATCTACACTCATCTACACTCATCTACACTCATCTACACACATTTACACTCATCTACACTCATCTACACACATTTACACTCATCTACACTCATCTACACACATTTACACTCATCTACACTCATCTACACTCATCTACACACATCTACACACATTTACACTCATTTACACTCATCTACACACATCTACACTCATCTACACACATCTACACTCATCTACACACATTTACACTCATCTACACACATTTACACACATCTACACACATTTACACTCATCTACACACATTTACACTCATCTACACACATTTACACTCATCTACACACATTTACACTCATCTATACACATCTACACTCATCTACACACATTTACACTCATCTACACTCATCTACACACATTTACACTCATCTACACACATTTACACACATTTACACTCATCTACACACATTTACACTCATC